>NC_042963.1:56448901-56569967 GCF_901001165.1 Salmo trutta | reverse complement strand
AGAGTTTGATGTTGAGACGACACCTGGAGTAGACAACGGCAGCTATAGTCAGGATCAGGAAGAGACTGATGGCTGCTATCACTGATGCTGTGTGGCTGGGGTGGGCTGTGATGACACAAACAGAAACCAACAATCATGAGTCATTAATAATCAGCATATAGTATGTATAAACTGGAAGTGGAAGCCTAAGTGTTGTCCATTAGCTTACTCCAATTAGGGGAACATAATAAAGAAAAATATATTTGTAAAAAAATATAAAATATATATATTTACAAAAAATATATAGAGAGGATTGGAAATGATGCAGATAATTACATTGATGGAAGCTACTATCTGCAGTATAAGAGCCGATCTACCCATTAAAAAAAAAATAGAAAATAGCAACATATCTTAATTCACCCAGCCTCAGTTATCACACATATTAACATTTAAAATAAGTATTGTATACACACACTAATGTAAGTTGCCTTTGACAACATGTCTGATACAGTATAACGTACAGTCCATAAACCCCACTGGTTTCTTACCGGTATTCTGCAGGCTGAAGTCAGCAGAGGTGTTCCTCACCTCACAGGAGTAGAGGCCAAAGTCAGCCTGCTCTCTAACCTGGACCTGCAGCACACTGCTCACAATCATTTGGGATTGGCTGGGAGTCCTGCCAGAAAAAAAAGAAAAAGGTGACCTCTGTATTGTAATTGGTTGGACATTGTGGTGTGGGCGGGGGGGGGAGCTGAACATTATCTATTATTTAACATTATTTTATACAAATAAGTCAAGAGTAGATTCTTATTTGCAATGACAACCTGTAGATCAGCGTGTACATGTGATCTGGCAACGTATTGTGACCTCCTGTTGAACTGACCAGGTGGATGTGTTTGTGTTCTGTGGGTAAAGGCTGAGGTTGAGAGGGGTCCCATCTTTGCTCCAGAGCAGTTTCCAGGAAGTAGCGTCGCACCGTTGGTCTGTCTCGTTCCAGGACAGCACGGCTGTACAGTTCAGAGCCACAAAGGAACCCAGGCTCTCCCACAACTCAGACTGACCCCCACTGGGCAACTGAAACTCTGGGGCTTGGGTGCACAGGGATTCTGCATGAATGAATTAACACATTAAACAGCTTATGAGTTGGTTAGGAACGACAATAGATTATGAGTTGGTTAGGAACGACAATAGCTTATGAGTTGGCTAGGAACGACAATAGCTTATGAGTTGGTTAGGAACGACAATACATTTTACATTTACATTTAAGTCATTTAGCAGACGCTCTTATCCAGAGCGACTTACAAATTGGGGCTTGGGTGCACAGGGATTCTGCATGAATGAATTAACACATTAAACAGCTTATGAGTTGGTTAGTAACGACAATAGATTATGAGTTGGTTAGGAACGACAATAGCTTCTGAGTTGGCTAGGAACGACAATAGCTTCTGAGTTGGCTAGGAACGACAATAGCTTCTGAGTTGGCTAGGAACGACAATAGCTTATGAGTTGGCTAGGAACGACAATAGCTTATGAGTTGGCTAGGAACGACAATAGCTTATGAGTTGGCTAGGAACGACAATAGCTTACGGAGTTGGCCATCTCAAGGATATTGTATCACAATACGATCACATTTTGTATAACCAAACTATTGTTATTAATAGGTTATTACCATATTGTTATATTTATTTAGTTATTACCATGTTATATTTATTCAGTTATTACCATTTGTTTAACCGTTTTTTTTTGGTTACTACATGATTCCATATGTGTTATTTAATAGTTTTGATGTCTTCACTATTATTCTACAATTTTGAAAATAGTATAAATAAAGAAAAACCCTTGAATGAGTAGGTGTTCTAAAACCTTTGACCGGTAGCGTAGGTAGAAGATGTGCCTGGGTGGGTAGGTAGGTAGGTGGGTAGGTAGGTAGGTAGGTAGGTAGGTAGGTAGGTAGGTAGGTAGGTAGGTAGGTAGGTAGGTAGGTAGGTAGGTGGGTAGGTAGGTAGGTAGGTAGGTAGGTAGGTAGGTGGGTAGGTGGGTAGGTAGGTAGGTAGGTAGGTAGGTAGGTAGGTAGGTAGGTGGGTAGGTAGGTAGGTAGGTAGGTAGGTGGGTAGGTAGGTAGGTAGGTAGGTAGGTAGGTAGGTAGGTAGGTAGGTAGGTAGGTAGGTAGGTAGGTAGGTAGGTAGGTAGAAGATGTGCCTGGGTAGGTAGGTAGGTAGGTAGGTAGGTAGGTAGGTAGGTAGGTGGGTAGGTAGGTAGGTAGGTAGGTAGGTAGGTAGGTAGGTAGGTAGGTAGGTAGGTGGGTAGGTAGGTAGGTAGGTGGGTAGGTAGGTAGGTAGGTAGGTAGGTAGGTAGGTAGGTGGGTAGGTAGGTAGGTAGGTAGGTAGGTAGGTAGGTAGGTGGGTGGGTGGGTAGGTGGGTGGGTAGGTAGGTAGGTAGGTAGGTAGGTAGGTAGGTGGGTAGGTGGGTAGGTAGGTGGGTGGGTGGGTAGGTAGGTAGGTAGGTAGGTAGGTAGGTAGGTAGGTAGGTGGAAGATGTGCCTGGGTGGGTAGGTAGGTAGGTAGGTGGGTAGGTAGGTAGGTAGGTAGGTGGAAGATGTGCCTGGGTGGGTAGGTAGGTAGGTGGGTAGGTAGGTAGGTAGGTAGGTAGGTAGGTAGAAGATGTTCTTGGGTATGTCGGTAGAAGATGTGCCTGGGTAGGTATGTAGAACCTGGGTAGGTATGAGTAAACAGCTCAACCTACTGTCCATCCTGTTGCATTGACCTACTAGTGTTATTAGATCTGTGAAGTATATGGCCCCTTGTCTCCCTTCTACACCACCTGCTCTTTAAACCATATGGCCCCTTCTCTCCCTTCTAGACCACCTGCTCTTTAAACCCATATGGCCCCTTGCTCCCTTCTAGACCACCTGCTCTTTAAACCCATATGGCCCCTTTCTCTCCCTTTCTAGACCACCTGCTCTTTAAACCATATGGCCCCTTGTCTCCCCTTCTACACCACCTGCTCTTTAAACCCATATGGCCCCCTTCTCTCCCTTCTAGACCACCTGCTCTTTAAACCCATATGGCCCCTTGTCTCCCTTCTACACCACCTGCTCTTTAAACCCATATGGCCCCTTCTCTCCCTTCTAGACCACCTGCTCTTTAAACCCATATGGCCCTTGTCTCCCTTCTAGACCACCTGCTCTTTAAACCCATATGGCCCCTTCTCTCCCTTCTAGACCACCTGCTCTTTAAACCCATATGGCCCCTTGTCTCCCTTCTACACCACCTGCTCTTTAAACCCATATGGCCCCTTGTCTCCCTTCTACACCACCTGCTCTCTTTAAACCCATATGGCCCCTTCTCTCCCTTCTAGACCACCTGCTCTTTAAACCCATATGGCCCCTTGTCTCCCTTCTAGACCACCTGCTCTTTAACCCCATATGGCCCCTTGTCTCCCTTATAGAATACCTGCTCTTTAAACCCATATGGCCCCTGTCTCCCTTCTAGACCACCTGCTCTTTAAAACCCATATGGCCCCTTGTCTCCCTTATATAACTGACTGTATGTCCTGTTTTCCACAGGAAGATGCTTCTGCTCTGACAGAACAGTTTACTATCCTACTTTCCCCAATGTTACATCTGATTGCATTTGCTACTCAGCGATTTGCTATTCCGCAAAAGTACCCATTTGCCCCATGAGTGAGCTGAGTTGAGCTGCAAGTTAAAAAAAACACTGGGTGAAAAAGCAAACAAGTTCACCTCAGTTCCATTAAGTTGACCTTTTCCAGTCACTGTGTAACCAGCAACAATACTGCCCACCTGCTCTGTTGAGTCATAAAGTAACTGTTTATAGTCATGGATTACTGTTTATAGATGCTAGTCCTCTGCCTAAAGGCCACCCTAGTCCCTACATAGTGCACTACTTTGACAGGGCCATACAGAACCCGAAAATGTAGGCAAGATATAAACATTTCAGAACAACTACTAGTAGAATAAGACATGGGAGAGATGATGAATTTTGACAAAGAGATTTATTTATAGACTAATACACTTGAAACAAATAGCCAAACCGAAAACTGCGATCAAATATATCTTGCCTACATTTTACTACCTCCTCTATGTTTTAATATAGCACACATACATTAATTATTAATTTCGGTTGCCTATCCTGACATGAAGTTTGTTCTACAAAAAGTATTTGACTCGAGCCACAACATTAAGGAAATAAAAAACGGGGGGGGGGGGGGGGAATTTCGGCAAGGCTATTTTCCAGCCTGCCGAAATTCTCCTTCTAATTTCCTTAATGTTGTGACTCGAGTCAAATACTTTCTATGGCACATATCAGAGTTAAATACTTTCTGTGGAACAAACTTCACGTCAGGATAGGCAACCGAAATTAATAATTAATGTATGTGTGTGTGTAGCCCAATAGCCAAACCGAAAACTGCAGACTTTACTAGTGCCTCCCCTTGCGATCAAACCGACATTAAAAATGAAATGAAACGCAGCCTAACGTGATCAGAAATCTCAACTAGCAAGTAAATCGCAGCCATGAAGAATTGAGTGCGTGCGCGTTCACGCGAACTGTTTGCGATGTAAAAAAAATTCTAATAAAATCAATCAGATTGAATTCAAGTTTCCTCCTATTTAATTGTGCTTCCACCTAAAAAAAAAAACGGAATGTGAAAACGAGCCAGATATTGTAAGAATTGATTCGTGTTGGGCCGTCCCGGGTTTATGGCTTGAACAGCCGATACCAACGCTTTACCGCTGGCCATTACCGGGGTGAAAGAGAAACGCGCTCATGTATCTCTCAGAACGAGAATGAGATTCCCTTTCTATTACCCCTCTTCCTCTCTCTGATCTGATAAGACATGAGCCTGTAACTCTTATCTCTCCAGCGTTGCACTAAATCATTTATTCCCTTATAGGAATCATAGCCGCGGGATTGGCGTTGGAGGTACCCGCAGCACCCTTGATAAAATCCAATACGTTTGCCAAAGTTGTAGAATTTCTGCTGTCTGTTGATAAAGCGATGAAATAATTCAGAATAGTACATCAGGACTAGTAGGACTATGATTTAGCCAGAGGATCAATAGCTGTCACGTATGTCGTAGGGATTGGACCAAAACGCAGCGGGAATATGTATACTCATCTTCTTTTTTATTGAAGAAGGAAAACAAAAATAAACACGTATACAAAAACAACAACAACAACAACAACAACGACGACGACGACGACAACAACAACAACGACGACAACAACAACAACGACAACAACAACAACAACAACGACAACGACAACAACAACAACAACAACGACAACGACGACGAAACAGTCCTTTAAGGCTACTAGGCTATACAAAGAACAACTACCCACAAAAACCCCATGAAAAACACCCCTACTAAATAGGACCTTCAATTAGAGGCAACAAGGAACAGCTGCCCCAATTGAAGAGGTCAAAAACAATAAACTAGACATAGAAATAGAAAAACTAGAAATAGAACATAGAAATACAAAAACATAGAACACAACCCAAAACCCCCGACAACACTCTAAACAAACACACCCCCTGCCACTCCTGACCAAACTACAATAACAAATAACCCCTTATACTGGTCAGGATGTGACAATAGCTCTCTCTTTTGTTATAGCCTATAGCCAGCCTAGTTGTGTAAACCCAATCTACCGTCGGGAATGCGGGGTAAATCTGTCAGTGAACAAACATCATGCAGTGAAAACGGGCCTTTTTAGCAAAATCTCTAATGACATCACGGGAGAACACAGATGGATCCTGCTGGAAAAAAAAGAGAGAAGACAATCTGTCTGTAGGCTACCAAACATGTTATCAACTTCCAAATATACCTACTGAGCTAACAGTATTGTTTTACAAAGTAGAACAAGAGAGAGATAAGGATTTTGGCACGAGTGCATCAACCATCGCCGGTGAGTCAGTGAAACTGGAAAGCTTTATTGTACAATATGTGTGTCTCCACACACCTAGGCCTTAGATATATTCAAGACAAGGTCGTTTTCATTCATCTCAGATTCTCAGGTTGTCCGTGTCAAAGTAGCCTGTCATTTCGATCATTTGTAAGGTATTAAACTATTCTGTTAAAATCTCCAGTCATCTAATATGATGTAGAATTACATGAAATGCGTATGCAGCTTCTGTAAGCGCATCTACTCTACTGCTCTGTGCCAAGTGAGGATCATAAAAATAATGTAAAAAATATTTCACCTTTATTTAACCAGGTAGGCTAGTTGAGAACAAGTTCTCATTTACAATTGCGACCTGGCCAAGATAAAGCAAAGCAGTTTGACACAAACAACAACACACAGTTACACATGGAGTAAACAACAACACAGAGTTACACATGGAGTAAACAACAACACACAGTTACACATGGAGTAAACAACAACACACAGTTACACATGGAGTAAACAACAACACAGAGTTACACATGGAGTAAACAACAACACAGAGTTACACATGGAGTAAACAACAACACAGAGTTACACATGGAGTAAACAAGTGTACAGTCAATAGTCTATATACAGTGTGTGCAAATGGCGTGAGGAGGTAAGGCAATAAATGGGCCATAGTGGTGAAGTAATTACAATTTAGCAAATTAACACTGGAGTGATAGATGAGCAGATGATGATGTGCAAGTAGAAATACTGGTGTGCTAAAGAGCAATAAAGTAAATGCATGCAATGCTTTATTATAAAGCTGCTGTTGGTTTCCTGTGTTCAGGTACCTCAGAGCCTCGCAGGTCACTACCCTTTCCGGAACCTTCCAATTTACAACTAAAGCACTGCACATACACACAAACACACACTCTGTTTTAACATTCTGTATATGTTGTATTATTAACAGGATGTAACGCTGAGCTGTATATCCGGGTACTAAGTCCAGATTGGAGCAACTGTCGTAGTGTCCGACTGGACTAGAGAACTCATGACTGAATGACACTTGAAAAAGTTGCAGTGTTTGAGAGCAAGACAGATCTGTACTTCTCATTGATTGGTTGTCTCTTCTCCAACTGATTGGCAACTGTCTCTTATCGTCAAATCCTATGTATTTGAATGAGTAATGTATGCTTATTAAACAGAGATAGGCTGTTCGTTCGACATTATGATGCAAGGAACCTTCACTTTCGTTCGTTTCCTATTGGTGATAAACAACCTGTGCAAAGAATGACAAACTACATATCATGTTTATACCGTCTATACTAATGGAATTTGCTAGAAACTCAAATCATATTCTTCAGCACAAAAACACCTCTCACGCTTTACGCACGCGGTAAAGTTTATACATTAGAGCCCCCCGCAAAAAAAAACCTCACATTTTCTGATCAATAAAATATCAGAATTGAATCGGGTTTCCGTTTTAATCGATGAAACAATATTGTCAGTAGATTAAACGACAGAATCTAATCTTACCTCCAGCACACACCGACATCCTGTTGCATAAAGTACATGTCAGAATGAAAGCCAACTGTTTCGAAGTCATTTCTCTTTCCTTCTTATTCCGAGTTTTCAATCGCAAGGCACACCGCTATGGTCCTAGGATTATATCGTATCATCCAGCCCCAGTGGATAAAACATTAGAATTATAGTTGAAATAAAAAAGTAGGGATTGGCTTGACTCGGTTCAACTGCTAGAATGACTTCTGTGTACGGGTGGTCACGTGACGTCTCACCTGTTGAAGTCAACGTTTCAGAAGTAGGTTATATCATGTTAGTGTTTGACCAACTATTTGTTTGCATAACCTATATAATATAACAAAGAAGCTATGCTATAATATTAAGTTTATACTCTATATGATGAGAGCATACTGCTGTGTGAGAGGAAGGGGCTCATGGGATGTTGAGTCATATGGAAAGAATGCAGATGCTGTGAATCAGGGATATGGAAGAGCTCGTTAAAAGATAAGGACAGGATATGGGTGAAATGTATATGCGGAGGGGTGTCGGGGTTTTAGAGAACTGTGCATTGTGCAGTCACAAGAGAAATCGACTGCTGAAGATAATAACTACGCCCGGCAACAGGAGGCGTCTCGAGGTTGGGACCAACCTGCACGCCAACGATAGGATGAGTAAGTTTAAACCACACTCATCCTCCCTCTGACAGGCCAGCAGTGAGTGGGAACTATCTCTGTCAGAGTATTTAATGAAAAGCAAAGGATGTGAAACTCAGTTCTCTGTCTGCCCTGCGTGGTGACACAGCGACCCCGTATATACGAACATCATATTTACCATAAATGTGTTTGCATTAATTAAAGTACAAAGAAATCAGAAGTTACTATGTGCTGACTATTTTGTTCTGATACCAGATTCGAATTGATGCGACCTAACAATCATCTCAGTCTACTGCTCGCTAAAGTCCTCCCAACTAAAAGTGAACAGGGTTATAACAGCTCAGTCTACTGCTCGCTAAAGTCCTCCCAACTAAAAGTGAACAGGGTTATAACAGCTCAGTCTACTGCTCGCTAAAGTCCTCCCAACTAAAACTGAACAGGGTTATAACAGCTCAGTCTACTGCTCGCTAAAGTCCTCCCAACTAAAACTGAACAGGGTTATAACAGCTCAGTCTACTGCTCGCTAAAGTCCTCCCAACTAAAACTGAACAGTGTTATAACAGCTCAGTCTACTGCTCGCTAAAGTCCTCCCAACTAAAACTGAACAGGGTTATAACAGCTCAGTCTACTGCTCGCTAAAGTCCTCCCAACTAAAACTGAACAGGGTTATATCAGCTCAGTCTACTGCTCGCTAAAGTCCTCTCAACTAAAACTGAACAGGGTTATATCAGCTCAGTCTACTGCTCGCTAAAGTCCTCTCAACTAAAACTGAACAGGGTTATAACAGCTCAGTCTACTGCTCGCTAAAGTCCTCCCTACTAAAACTGAACAGGGTTATATCAGCTCAGTCTACTGCTCGCTAAAGTCCTCCCAACTAAAACTGAACAGGGTTATAACAGCTCAGTCTACTGCTCGCTAAAGTCCTCCCAACTAAAACTGAACAGGGTTATAACAGCTCAGTCTACTGCTCGCTAAAGTCCTCCCAACTAAAACTGAACAGGGTTATATCAGCTCTGCTCGCTAAAGTCCTCCCAACTAAAACTGAACAGGGTTATATCAGCTCAGTCTACTGCTCGCTAAAGTCCTCCCAACTAAAAGTGAACAGTGGTTTTAATAAAAGTCATACAAGCGAGTTAAAAATCCAACTGTAGGCTTCACACCTTGTAATACAGGACTCTGCCCCCCCCCCATCCACACTGGTACCTACAGTAAAAAGTTACGTAGGTAGGTTGTAATGTAGTAAACCCCCCCCCCCCTAAAAAAAGTATGTCGCTTTTTTAGAACTAATATAAATGTCTTGTTAATAATAATACAATAATTTGGTGGGTGCTTAACTTGTCCTATTTCACATGTACAAGTGTGTTTTATACACGTGTGAATTGGAAATGTGCTTTTTCCATTATCCCAACTCCCCCTGGGACACCCTCGGAGAGTGGGGTCACGGCCAGGTTCAGTCATTGCGACACTGGAGCACTCAGGGTTAAGTGCATCGCTCAAGGGCACGTCGACAGATTTTCCACCTTGTTGGCATAGGGATTTGAACTAGGGACCTTCCTAGTTACTGGCATAAAGCTGTAATCGCTAGGCTACTGCATTCCACGTCCACAATTAACAAACGCAACATAAATACAAAACATAACATTACATAGGCCTATCATAATATGACAAAACATCACGTGACATGCGATTTATAATTCAACATGCATGCACACATTGGTAAATGCGGTGATTTAAACAGAAATACAGCAGCGTAACTTCATAAAATAAAATGTACTTTTAAAAGTCTCCTGCCGTCATAAGAAATCACTCTATCTAGGGCAGGAAGTCATTATAGCCAGAATTCAGACAACATGTGACGTAACAGCTGACCAATCATCTTATAATAATGCATTAATAAAGGCAGTAATAAATCTATACATCTGTATTATTGTTAACAAAAAGGCAAAAACCCAGACAAGAGTGCTCTCTTTCTCCACCCAATCACTGACCATGTCACCATAGTGCTGATTAGGCTAGTCTATAGAAGACCCTGTGTAGAGACTGATTAGGCCAGTCTACAGAGTAGAGACTGTTTAGGCCTGTGTAGAGACTGATTAGGCCAGTCTACAGAAGACCCTGTGTAGAGACTGATTAGGCCAGTCTACAGAAGACCCTGTGTAGAGACTGTTTAGGCCTGTGTAGAGACTGATTAGGCCAGTCTACAGAAGACCCTGTGTAGAGACTGATTAGGCCAGTCTACAGAAGACCCTGTGTAGAGACTGTTTAGGCCTGTGTAGAGACTGATTAGGCCAGTCTATAGAAGACCCTGTGTAGAGACTGATTAGGCCAGTCTATAGAAGACCCTGTGTAGAGACTGATTAGGCCAGTCTACAGAAGACCCTGTGTAGAGACTGATTAGGCCAGTCTATAGAAGGACCTTTGTAGAGACTGATTAGGCCAGTCTACAGAAGGCCCTTTGTAGAGACTGATTAGGCCAGTCTCCAGAAGACCCTGTGTAGAGACTGATTAGGCCAGTCTACCGAAGGCCCTTTGTAGAGACTGATTAGGCCAGTCTTCAGAAGACCCTGTGTAGAGACTGATTAGGCCAGTCTACAGAAGACCCTGTGTAGAGACTGATTAGGCCAGTCTACAGAAGACCCTGTGTAGAGACTGATTAGGCCAGTCTACAGAAGACCCTGTATAGAGATTGATTAAGCCAGTCTACAGAAGACCCTGTGTAGAGACTGATTAGGCCAGTCTACAGAAGACCCTGTGTAGAGACTGATTAGGCCAGTCTCCAGAAGGCCCTGTGTAGAGACTGATTAGGCCAGTCTACAGAAGACCCTGTATAGAGACTGATTAGGCCAGTCTACAGAAGACCCTGTGTAGAGACTCATCAGTGGACATATTGATGTGTTTTGCAGACATCAGTATCCACATTAGACTGCTCCAAATAGTGTCTCTGTGTTGTCATACCTCTGATGACCTGTCAGAATCAGAAGCAGATTAACTTATTTTGCACATCAGAAAAATAAAAACAGACATTTAGCAAATGTGGGATGTGACAAAAAAATCCTGTACATTTCAGGCATCATCTTAATTCAAAATACATATTTACTAATTTACATCAAACCTGAAGGTGTTCTGTAAGAGAACCAATACATTGAGACAACCTGAAGGTGTTCTGGAAGACATCCTGAAGGTGTTCTGTAAGACAACCTGAAGGTGTTCTGTAAGACAACCTGAAGGTGTTCTGTAAGACAACCTGAAGGTGTTCTGGAAGACAACCTGAAGGTGTTCTGGAAGACAACCTGAAGGTGTTCTGTAAGAGAACCTGAAGGTGTTCTGTAAGACAACCTGAAGGTGTTCTGTAAGACAACCTGAAGGTGTTCTGGAAGACATCCTGAAGGTGTTCTGGAAGAGAACCTGAAGGTGTTCTGGAAGACAACCTGAAGGTGTTCTGTAAGACAACCTGAAGGTGTTCTGGAAGACATCCTGAAGGTGTTCTGGAAGAGAACCTGAAGGTGTTCTGGAAGACAACCGATACATTAATGAGACAACCTGGCATGGACTAACAGTGGGGTCTGAAATAATTGACACTGATAAAGATCAGCAAAAATAACTATAAAATAAATCATTCAAATCCTGAGCTATATTATATTCTCCCCCCAAAAATGGGGAAATTATATATTTTCTACTAATACAAATACTCAGAGAAAGAGATTTAGTTTAACAAGTAATACTTTTTTTCTCAAAAAAGGTAGAGGGAAAAATTATTGACACCCCTGTTTTCAACACCTTTCAATACCTCACCTTGCGAGGATAACAGCACTGAGCCTTTTTCTAAAATGTTTAATGAATTGGAGAACACATTGGGACGGATCTTTAGGCCATTCCTCCATACAGAATCTATCCAGATCCTTGATATCTTTCGTCTGTTCTTACGGACTACCCTCTTCAATTCAAACCACAGGTTTTCAATGGTACATTTTTTTTTTTTAAAGAAAGTTTTTAAGGAACTCAGTCTGGCTTTCACCTTACTCTTTTATAGTTGTAATAGTAGAAAGCACAAGGTGTGATATCTAAATTGGGTATTGCATCATCAGTTCCTCTTGTCACGTCAGTCATTACTGACCTTACAGAGATATTTATAACTTGTCATTACTGACCTTACAGAGATATTTATAACTTGTCATTACTGACCTTACAGAGATATTTATAACTTGTCATTACTGACCTTACAGAGATATTTATAACTTGTCATTACTGACCTTACAGAGATATTTATAACTTGTCATTACTGACCTTACAGAGATATTTATAACTTGTCATTACTGACCTTACAGAGATATTTATAACTTGTCATTACTGACCTTACAGAGATATTTATAACTTGTCATTACTGACCTTACAGAGATATTTATAACTTGTCATTACTGACCTTACAGAGATATTTATAACTTGTCAGAAATGTCCAGATCAACTAGCCCATGTCAGATAACATTTTTTAGCCCATGAATACATTAGATACATGAATACACATTAGACATGGCAAAATGTATAGTTTCTTCCTGAACAAAGTTATTGTACTGAATCCAATTGTTTGATTTGACAAAATGACAAAATGTGTAGAATTGTAGGAAATACTGTAACCTTTATTAATCCTGCAACATTTTCTCTCCACTAACAAGATGGGTGTGACCAGTTTGTGTCATGAACGATGCTTGTGCCTATAGAAATAGACATGGCAGGTGAGCAGAGGGATATTTCCCAATGCTGGAAGAGGAGCCCCGAGTGAAAAAGTTTGGAAACCCCGTATTACATCACCTACGTTACCTGTACACACATCACTGTTAATCCATAGTTAATCCACTGTTATTCCATTGTTAATCCATAGTTAATCCACTGTTATTCCATTGTTATTCCATAGTTAATCCACTGTTATTCCATTGTTAATCCATTGTTATTCCATAGTTAATCCACTGTTATTCCATTGTTATTCCATAGTTAATCCATAGTTAATCCACTGTTATTCCATTGTTAATCCATAGTTATTCCATTGTTAATCCATAGTTAATCCACTGTTATTCCATTGTTAATCCATAGTTAATCCATAGTTATTCCATTGTTAATCCATAGTTAATCCACTGTTATTCCATTGTTAATCCATAGTTAATCCACTGTTATTCCATTGTTAATCCATAGTTAATCCACTGTTATTCCATTGTTATTCCATTGTTAATCCATAGTTAATCCACTGTTATTCCATTGTTAATCCATAGTTAATCCACTGTTATTCCATTGTTAATCCATAGTTAATCCACTGTTATTCCATTGTTATTCCATAGTTAATCCACTGTTATTCCATTGTTATTCCATAGTTAATCCACTGTTATTCCATTGTTAATCCATAGTTAATCCACTGTTATTCCATTGTTAATCCATAGTTAATCCACTGTTATTCCATTGTTAATCCATAGTTAATCCACTGTTATTCCATTGTTAATCCATAGTTAATCCACTGTTATTCCATTGTTAATCCATAGTTAATCCACTGTTATTCCATTGTTATTCCATAGTTAATCCACTGTTAATCCACTGTTATTCCATTGTTAATCCATAGTTAATCAACTGTTACTCCATTGTTATTCCATAGTTAATCCACTGTAATTCCATTGTTAATCCATAGTTAATCCACTGTTATTCCATTGTTATTCCATTGTTAATCCACTGTTATTCCATTGTTATTCCATTGTTAATCCATAGTTAATCCACTGTTATTCCATTGTTAATCCATAGTTATTCCATTGTTATTCCATTGTTAATCCACTGTTATTCCATTGTTATTCCATTGTTAATCCATAGTTAATCCACTGTTATTCCATTGTTAATCCATAGTTAATCCATAGTTATTCCATTGTTAATCCATAGTTAATCCACTGTTATTCCATTGTTAATCCATAGTTAATCCACTGTTACTCCATTGTTATTCCATAGTTAATCCACTGTAATTCCATTGTTATTCCATAGTTAATCCACTGTTATTCCACTGTTATTCCATTGTTAATCCATAGTTAATCCACTGTTATTCCATTGTTATTCCATTGTTAATCCACTGTTATTCCATTGTTATTCCATTGTTAATCCATAGTTAATCCACTGTTATTCCATTGTTAATCCATAGTTATTCCATTGTTATTCCATTGTTAATCCACTGTTATTCCATTGTTATTCCATTGTTAATCCATAGTTAATCCACTGTTATTCCATTGTTAATCCATAGTTAATCCATAGTTATTCCATTGTTAATCCATAGTTAATCCACTGTTATTCCATTGTTAATCCATAGTTAATCCACTGTTACTCCATTGTTATTCCATAGTTAATCCACTGTAATTCCATTGTTATTCCATAGTTAATCCACTGTTATTCCATTGTTAATCCATTGTTAATCCACTGTTAATCCACTGTTAATCCACTGTTATTCCATTGTTAATCCATAGTTAATCCACTGTAATTCCATTGTTAATGCATAGTTAATCCACTGTTATTCCATTGTTAATTCATAGTTAATCCACTGTTATTCCATTATTATTCCATTGTTAATCCATTGTTAATCCATAGTTAATCCACTGTTATTCCATTATTATTCCATTGTTAATCCATTGTTAATCCATTGTTAATCCACTGTTATTCCACTGTTATTCCATTGTTAATCTATTGTTATAACATAAAGCTATAATGTATTTTAGCAAACAGCCCCATGCGGGTCTCGAGCCCTGGTCTCCCAGTTTACCACTGCTCCAATAGGCTTGGGAGCAATTGTTACCAGCCTCCCAGACAAGGTTATTTACAGTATATTTTGTATGATACAAACACACACACGCAACAATTTCCATTTGAACATGCCCTATACAGTATATTTTCTTAACAACAGCGTTGGTTTTCTTGGGCACCATCCTGCGTGCCAGACTGACCATCTTCATGGTGTCGAGGCGTATCGCTATGCCGTTGATGAGGGCCAGCAGGAGAGGCAGGGGAAACTCAGCCACAAAGATGGTGGTGTAACTGAACTGGAGAATTTATTTTTGTATTTTATTGAACTTTTATTGAACTAGGCAAGTCAGTTAAGAACAAATTCTTATTTACAATGACGGCCTATATATATATATATATATATATCTATATATCCCAGCCCCCGTCCCCGCAGGAGGCCTTTTGGTAGGCCGTCATTGTAAATAAGAATTTGTTCTTAACTGACTTGCCTAGTTCAATAAAAGTTCAATAAAATTCAAAAATAAATTGTGTGTATATATATATATAATGTGTATGTATATATGTATATGTATATATGTATATATACACGTATATATATATGTATATATACATATATATATATACATATATGTGTAAATATAGGACAAAACACACATCACGACAAGAGAGACAACACAACACTACATAAAGAGAGACCTAAGACAGCAACATAGCAAGGCAGCAACACATAACAACAACATGGTAGCAACATAACATGGTAGCGGCACAAAACATGGTACAAACATTATTGGGCACAGACAACAGCACAAATGGAAAGAAGGTAGAGACAACAATACATCACACAAAGCAGCCACAACTGTCGGTAAAAGCGTCCATGATTGAGTCTTTGAATGAAGAGGTTGAGATAAAACTGTCCAGTTTGAGTGTTTGTTGCAGCTCGTTCCAGTCGCTAGCTGCAGCGAACTGAAAAGACGAGCGACCCAGGGATGTGTGTGCTTTGGGGACCTTTAACAGAATGTGACTGGCAGAACGGGTGTTGTATGTGGAGGATGAGGGCTGCAGTAGATATCTCAGATAGGGGGGAGTGAGGCCTAAGAGGGTTTTATAAATAAGCATCAACCAGTGGGTCTTGCGACGGGTATACAGAGATGACCAGTTTACAGAGGAGTATAGAGTGCAGTGATGTGTCCTATAAGGAGCATTGGTGGCAAAACTGATGGCCGAATGGTAAAGAACATCTAGCTGCTCGAGAGCACCCTTACCTGCCAGTCTATAAATTATGTATCCGTAATCTAGCATGGGTAGGATGGTCATCAGAATCAGGGTTAGTTTGGCAGCTGGGGTGAAAGAGGAGCGATTTACGATAGAGGAAACCAAGTATAGATTTAACTTTAGCCTGCAGCTTTGATATGTGTTGAGAAAAGGACAGTGTACCGTCTAGCCATACTCCCAAGTACTTGTATGAGGTGACTACCTCAAGCTCTAAACCCTCTGAGGTAGTAATCACACCAGTGGGGAGAGGGGCATTCTTCTTACCAAATCACATGACCTTTGTTTTGGAGGTGTTCAGAGCAAGGTTAAGGGCAGAGAAAGCTTGTTGTACACTAGGAAAGCTTTGTTGTAGAGCGTTTAACACAACATCCGGGAAGGGGCCAGCTGAGTATAAGACTTTATCATCTGCATATAAATGGATGAGAGAGCTTCCTACTGCCTGAGCTCTGTTGTTGATGTAAATTGAGAAGAGCGTGGAGCCTAGGATCGAGCCTTGGGGTACTCCCTTGGTGACCGGCAGTGGCTGAGACAGCAGAATTTCTGACTTTATACACTGCACTTTTTGAGGTAGTTAGCAAACCAGGCCAAAGACCCTTCAGAGACACCAATACTCCTTAGCCGGCCCACAAGAATGGAATGGTCTACCGTATCAAAAGCTTTGGCCAAGTCAATAAAAATAGCACCACAATATTGCTTAGACTCAAGGGCAATGGTGACATCATTGAGAACCTTTAAGGTTGCAGTGACATTGAGCGGAAACCAGATTGCATAGCAGAGAGAATACTATAGACATCAATAAAGCCAGTCAGTTGATTATTGACAAGTTGTGATAAACTTTTGATAAACAGGTCAAAATAGAAATAGGCCTATAACAGTTAGGATCAGCTTGATCTCCCCCCTTTAAGTAAAGGACGAACCGTGCCTGCCTTCCAAGCAATGGGAACCTCCCCAGAAAGGAGAGACAGGTTAAAAAGGTCAGAGATAGGCTTGGCGATGATAGGGGCAGCAACCTTAAAGAAGAAAGGGTCTAAACCAACGTTTTGTTTACTGGCCCAGTGCTCTAACTACCACCCTAACTAGCTATTTGATCTGGCAATCTGAAAACAATAACAAAGTGGTTCACCCGCCAACTTTTTGGGTAAACGGTTTAGGAATGGAGCTGGAGCAATGTAACCGCTCTCAAATTCATAGACGAGGCTGTGGATTCAAAGACTGACCATCCATGAGATCAATATGATAGTTTTAACCATATTTTGAGTCTATTTCGTGTTTGTTGACAATTACATTGCTTTACAAACGTTGGCGTAAAACAAGTTTATATGTTGTGTTGTCACGTCCTGACCAGTTAAGGGGTTATTTGTTATTGTAGTTTGGTCAGGACGTGGCAGGGGGTGTTTGTTTTATGTGTTTCGTTTTTTTTTGTTAATGTTCTATGTTAGTATATTTCTATGTTCATTCTAGTTTTTCTATTTCTATGTTTAGTTTATTGGGTTGACCTTCAATTGGAGGCAGCTGGTCCTCGTTGCCTCTAATTAAAGGTCCTATTTAGTAGGGGTGTTTTTCCATGGGTTTTTGTAGGTAGTGGTTCCGTGTATAACTGTGTGCCTTACAGGACTGTTTTTCGTCGTTGTTTTTGATTAAGTGTTTTGTTTTGGTTTTCTTCGTAATAAAGAAGATGCGTGTTCCGCTGTGTTTTAGTCCCATCCTTACGACGAACATGGGTTGTGATGTCAATTCAACTCAGCTCTTGAGGCTTTTATTAGTTACAGTATATTCTTCAAGAAACAATAGGTATATATATCATTAATTTAAAAGTTAAAAGAAAAATGTGATGTAGCAATCGCAGACTGATCGTTTAAAGCATTCTCTCAACTGGCTAAACCCTGCACCTGACCCTGCCCCTAACCCTGACCTTTCACCTGACCCGACCCTGACCTGACCCTGACCTTGCACCTGACCCTGACCCTAACCCTGCCCTCTCTCTGTGACTTCTTTCACACTACACTGTATTTCGATATGGTATTCATGTTTGTTTGAAATCCTGTATCACGGCTCAGGCTAAGACACAGGATGAAGACTCAGGAGGTGGACAGTACGAGTTTCATAGTTTATTAAAGAACAAGGGGCAGGCAAACGGTAAGTCAAGGCAAGCAAAGAGTCTAAATCCAAATTAGATTCAGGCAGGTACAGGACGGCAGGTAGGGTCAGGACAGGCAGAAAGGTCAGAACTGGGAAGACGAGGAAAAACTAGAGCACAGGGAACACGGGAACACGCTGGGAGGACTTGACGGGACAAAATGAACTGGCAACAGACAAACAGAAAACGCAGGTATAAATACACAGGAGATACCTGGGAGACACCTTCTTTGCACTGTGTTAACTAACCTCCAAACGAGCTTCAACGCCATACAGCACTCCTTCTGTGGCCTTCAACTGCTTTTAAACGCTAGTAAAACTAAATGCATGCTCTTCAAACCGATTGCTGCCCGCACCTGCCCGCCCGTCCGTCCAGCATCACTACTCTGGATGGTTCTGACCTAGAATATGTGGACAACTACAAATACCTAGGTGTCTGGTTAGACTGTAAACACTCCTTCCAGACTCACATTAAGCATCTTCCAATCCAAAATTAAATCTAGAATTGGCTTCCTATTTCACAACAAAGCCTCCTTCACTCATGCTGCTAAACATACCCTCGTAAAACTGACTATCCTACTGATCCTTGACTTCGGCGATGTCATTTACAAAATAGCCTCCAACACTCTACTCAACAAACTGGATGTAGTCTATCACAGTGCCATCCGTTTTATCACCAAAGCCCCATATACTACCCACCACTGCGACCTGTACGCTCTCATTGGCTGGTCCTCACCTCCCTACTCTTCTACATTTGCACACACTGTACATATATTTTTATATTGTGTTACTGACTGTACGTTTGTTTATGTGTAACTCTGTGTTGTTGTTTTTGTCTCACTGCTTTGCTTTATCTTGTTCTCAACTAACCTACCTGGTTAAATAAAGGTGAAATAAATAAATCTGGTGGCAGGTGGAGACAAGCCCAAGACCGGTGAAACAGATCAGGGTGTGACACCTGGTGGCAGGTGGAGACAAGCACAAGACAGGTGAAACAGATCATGGTGTGACACCTGGTGGCAGGTGGAGACAAGCACAAGACCGGTGAAACAGATCATGGTGTGACACCTGGTGGCAGGTGGAGACAAGCACAAGACAGGTGAAACAGATCATGGTGTGACACCTGGTGGCAGGTGGAGACAAGCACAAGACCGATGAAACAGATCAGGGTGAGACATCCTGAAAGCACCGTTTGACTTCCAATGGTCGTACGGGCTCCCGAGCAAAATCAAAACATGCTTGATATTGTCCCCAATGTGAATTATTCCATGATTATCTTCTACAATAAAATAGGTAAATGTGAAAGCCTTGCGTCTTGTGAACGTGACATTAGAACTCCGAGTAGTGTGAAAGATAGTAGGTCTTTAGCTGTTGGAAATCATAAACTGGGAAAGAAGCTGTGTGTGTCTGTCTGTCTCTGTGTTTCTGCCTCTGTGTCTGTGCCTCTCTGTCTGTGCCTCTCTGTCTGTGCCTCTGTGTTTCTGCCTCTGTGTTTCTGCCTCTGTGTCTGTGCCTCTCTGTCTGTGCCTCTCCGTGTCTGTGCCTCTCCGTGTCTGTGCCTCTCTGTGTCTGTGCCTCTGTGTCTGTGCCTCTGTGTCTGTGCCTCTGTGTCTGTGCCTCTCTGTCTGTCGCTCTCTGTCTGTGCCTCTGTCTATGCCTCTGTCTGTGCCTCTGTGTCTGTCTGTGCCTCTCTGTCTGTTTCTGCCTCTCTGTCTGTGCCTCTCTGTCTGTGCCTCTCTGTCTATGCCTCTCTGTCTATGCCTCTCTGTCTGTTTCTGCCTCTCTGTCTATGCCTCTCTGTCTGTTTCTGCCTCTCTGTCTATGCCTCTCTGTCTGTGCCTCTCTGTCTGTTTCTGTCTCTGGGTCTGTGCCTCTGTGTCTTTGTCTCTGTGTCTGTGCCTCTGTGTCTGTGCCTCTGTGTCTGTGTCCATAAAATTGAGAGATGGGAAACCATGTTCCCTCATCAACACTGTATCAATGCACTGTGTTGATGTACTGTAGATTTACGGGCTTCGGACCTCCCAGACATGTCTGATGGTTTGTTTCAGGAGCATAATGACGGCCATCTGGATGTGAGGCAGCCGCTGTGGTGGGACTACACGGGGACCACACACGCTGCCTTCAGAAGGTATTCACATCCCTTGACTTTTTCCACATTTTGTTATTGTTACAGACTGAATTTAAAGTTGATTACATTTTGATTATTTTTTTCTTAGACTAGAATTATGTTTTTTTTTCTCAAAATGTTAACAAGTTAATAAAAATGAAAAGCTGAAATGTTTTGAGTCAATAAGTATTCGACCCCTTTGTTATGGCAAGCCTAAATTAATTCAGGAGTAACAATGTGCTTAACAAGTCACATAATATGTTGCATGGACTCTCTCTGTGTTCAATAATAGTGTTTAACATGATAGAGCTCCACCTTCTCTCCAGTCCAACCCAGGTAGTAGAGCTCCACCTTCTCTCCAACCCAGGAAGTAGAGCTCCACCTTCTCTCCAACCCAGGAAGTAGAGCTCCACCTTCTCTCCAACCCAGGTAGTAGAGCTCCACCTTCTAGCCAGCCCAGGTAGTAGAGCTCCACCTTCTCTCCAGCCCAGGTAGTAGAGCTCCACCTTCTCTCCAGCCCAGGTAGTAGAGCTCCACCTTCACTCCAGCCCAACCCAGGTAGTAGAGCTCCACCTTCTCTCCAGCCCAGGTAGTAGAGCTCCACCTTCTCTCCAGCCCAGGTAGTAGAGCTCCACCTTCACTCCAGCCCAACCCAGGTAGTAGAGCTCCACCTTCTCTCCAGCCCAGGTAGTAGAGCTCCACCTTCTCTCCAACCCAGGAAGTAGAGCTCCACCTTCTAGCCAGCCCAGGTAGTAGAGCTCCACCTTCTCTCCAGCCCAGGTAGTAGAGCTCCACCTTCTCTCCAAAGAAGGTAGTAGAGCTCCACCTTCTAGCCAGCCCAGGTAGTAGAGCTCCACCTTCTCTCCAACCCAGGAAGTAGAGCTCCACCTTCTAGCCAGCCCAGGTAGTAGAGCTCCACCTTCTAGCCAGCCCAGGTAGTAGAGCTCCACCTTCTCTCCAACCCAGGAAGTAGAGCTCCACCTTCACTCCAACCCAGGAAGTAGAGCTCCACCTTCTCTCCAACCCAGGAAGTAGAGCTCCACCTTCTCTCCGGCCCAGGTAGTAAAGCTCCACCTTCTCAGTTCCTCGCTCCCCAAAACAGGTTGCTTGATTGAGCGATTTCATACTGTAAAAAAAAAGTGTGATGATTGGATAACATTTTGAGGCCTCTTTTTGTAGTGAGGTGATGGGACAGTTATATGTAATATTGCATTCTCATCACTTCGACCTTCAGTATTTACACAGAGGCTTGTTGTTTCCCACATCGGATAAACTCAGACTAATCTTGTACAGTCTACATCCCAAATGGCACCTCTACTTAATGTCAGGCTTAGGGGCAAGTCAGAAAGTACACCAACTACAGTCATCCTCAGTGCTTTTCAATGAGGCAAATTTATAATTGGAATTTGGAACTTTGAAATTGACAGGAATTGAAATGGAATTGACACCAACCCTGCCTTATATAGTCCACACATGTTGCCCAGAGCCACTATATATATATAGGGAATAGGCTGTCATTTAAAAATGACCAGGTAGACTCTCCCTCACAGGTATGCCTTTAAATGACCAGGTAGACTCTCCCTCACAGGTATGCCTTTAAACGACCAGGTAGACTCTCCCTCACAGGTATGCCTTTAAACGACCAGGTAGACCGTCCCTCACAGGTATGCCTTTAAATGACCAGGTAGACTCTCCCTCACAGGTATGCCTTTAAACGACCAGGTAGACTCTCCCTCACAGGTATGCCTTTAAATGACCAGGTAGACTCTCCCTCACAGGTATGCCTTTAAACGACCAGGTAGACTCTCCCTCACAGGTATGCCTTTAAACGACCAGGTAGACTCTCCCTCACAGGTATGCCTATAAACGACCAGGTAGACTCTCCCTCACAGGTATGCCTTTAAATGACCAGGTAGACTCTCCCTCACAGGTATGCCTTTAAACGACCAGGTAGACTCTCCCTCACAGGTATGCCTTTAAATGACCAGGTAGGCTCTCCCTTACAGGTATGCCTTTAAATGACCAGGTAGACTCTCCCTCACAGGTATGCCTTTAAATGACCAGGTAGACTCTCCCTCACAGGTATGCCTTTAAATGACCAGGTAGACTCTCCCTCACAGGTATGCCTTTAAACAACCAGGTAGACTCTCCCTCACAGGTATGCCTTTAAATAACCAGGTAGACTCTCCCTCACAGGTATGCCTTTAAATGACCAGGTAGACTCTCCCTCACAGGTATGCCTTTAAACGACCAGGTAGACTCTCCCTCACAGGTATGCCTTTAAATGACCAGGTAGACTCTCCCTCACAGGTATGCCTTTAAATGACCAGGTAGACTCTCCCTCACAGGTATGCCTTTAAATGACCAGGTAGACTCTCCTACAGGTATGCCTTAAATGACCAGGTAGACTCTCCCTCACAGGTATGCCTTTAAACGACCAGGTAGACTCTCCCTCACAGGTATGCCTTTAAATGACCAGGTAGACTCTCCCTCACAGGT
Source organism: Salmo trutta (assembly GCF_901001165.1). Classification (NCBI taxonomy): domain Eukaryota; kingdom Metazoa; phylum Chordata; class Actinopteri; order Salmoniformes; family Salmonidae; genus Salmo; species Salmo trutta. The sequence continues at coordinate 56,547,151 of NC_042963.1, read as the reverse complement.
ATGCCTTTAAATGACCAGGTAGACTCTCCCTCACAGGTATGCCTTTAAACGACCAGGTAGACTCTCCCTCACAGGTATGCCTTTAAATGACCAGGTAGACTCTCCCTCACAGGTATGCCTTTAAATGACCAGGTAGACTCTCCCTCACAGGTATGCCTTTAAATGACCAGGTAGACTCTCCCTCACAGGTATGCCTTTAAATGACCAGGTAGACTCTCCCTCACAGGTATGCCTTTAAATGACCAGGTAGACTCTCCCTCACAGGTATGCCTTTAAACGACCAGGTAGACTCTCCCTCACAGGTATGCCTTTAAACGACCAGGTAGACTCTCCCTCACAGGTATGCCTTTAAATGACCAGGTAGACTCTCCCTCACAGGTATGCCTTTAAATGACCAGGTAGACTCTCCCTCACAGGTATGCCTTTAAACAACCAGTTAGACTCTCCCTCACAGGTATGCCTTTAAATGACCAGGTAGACTCTCCCTCACAGGTATGCCTTTAAAAGACCAGGTAGACTCTCCCTCACAGGTATGCCTTTAAATGACCAGGTAGACTCTCCCTCACAGGTATGCCTTTAAATGACCAGGTAGACTCTCCCTCACAGGTATGCCTTTAAACGACCAGGTAGGCTCTCCCTCACAGGTATGCCTTTAAACAACCAGGTAGACTCTCCCTCACAGGTATGCCTTTAAATGACCAGGTAGACTCTCCCTCACAGGTATGCCTTTAAATGACCAGGTAGACTCTCCCTCACAGGTATGCCTTTAAACGACCAGGTAGACTCTCCCTCACAGGTATGCCTTTAAATGACCAAGTAGACTCTCCCTCACAGGTATGCCTTTAAACGACCAGGTAGACTCTCCCTCACAGGTATGCCTTTAAATGACCAGGTAGACTCTCCCTCACAGGTATGCCTTTAAATGACCAGGTAGACTCTCCCTCACAGGTATGCCTTTAAATGACCAGGTAGACTCTCCCTCACAGGTATGCCTTTAAACGACCAGGTAGACTCTCCCTCACAGGTATGCCTTTAAACGACCAGGTAGACTCTCCCTCACAGGTATGCCTTTAAATGACCAGGTAGACTCTCCCTCACAGGTATGCCTTTAAATGACCAGGTAGACTCTCCCTCACAGGTATGCCTTTAAACAACCAGTTAGACTCTCCCTCACAGGTATGCCTTTAAATGACCAGGTAGACTCTCCCTCACAGGTATGCCTTTAAAAGACCAGGTAGACTCTCCCTCACAGGTATGCCTTTAAATGACCAGGTAGACTCTCCCTCACAGGTATGCCTTTAAATGACCAGGTAGACTCTCCCTCACAGGTATGCCTTTAAACAACCAGGTAGACTCTCCCTCACAGGTATGCCTTTAAATAACCAGGTAGACTCTCCCTCACAGGTATGCCTTTAAATGACCAGGTAGACTCTCCCTCACAGGTATGCCTCTAAATGACCAGGTAGACTCTCCCTCACAGGTATGCCTTTAAACAACCAGGTAGACTCTCCCTCACAGGTATGCCTTTAAATGACCAGGTAGACTCTCCCTCACAGGTATGCCTTTAAACGACCAGGTAGACTCTCCCTCACAGGTATGCCTTTAAACGACCAGGTAGACTCTCCCTCACAGGTATGCCTTTAAATGACCAGGTAGACTCTCCCTCACAGGTATGCCTTTAAATGACCAGGTAGTCTCTCCCTCACAGGTATGCCTTTAAACAACCAGGTAGACTCTCCCTCACAGGTATGCCTTTAAATGACCAGGTAGACTCTCCCTCACAGGTATGCCTTTAAATTACCAGGTAGACTCTCCCTCACAGGTATGCTTTTAAAAGACCAGGTAGACTCTCCCTCACAGGTATGCCTTTACTTTTCACAATAAGTCGTATGAGGGCACGGGTGACGTTTGTAAATCAGTGACTCGTTTGATTGAACCCCAGGATCACTGCCAGCCAGACACTTTAGCTACTCACCTCCAGGCTGTGTAAGGGCTATTTGACCAAGAAGGAGAGTGATGGAGTCCTGCATCAGATGACCTGGCCTCCACAATCACCAGACCTCAACCCAATTCAGATGGTTTGGGATGAGTTGGACCACAGAGAGAAGGAAAAGCAGCTAACAAGTGCTCAGCATATATGGGAACTTCGTCAAGACTGTTGGAAAGGCATTCCAGGTGAAGCTGGTTGTGAGAATGCCAAGAGTGTGCAAAGCTGTCATCAAGGCAAAAGGTGGCTACTTTGAAGAACCTAACATCTAAAATATATTTTGATTTGTTTAACACTTTTTTGGTTACTAAATGATTCCATATGTGTATTTCATAGTTTTGATGTCTTCAATATTATTCTACAATGTGGAAAATAGTAAAAAATATAGAAAAACCCAAAAGCCCAAACTTTTGACTGGTACTGTATATATATGAATAGAAACAGTGTGTACAGCAGTAGTTCTTTAGGATGGTGTGTATAGACAGTATAGACAGTATATGAATAGAAAAAGGTGTGTACAGCAGTAGTTATATAGGATGAGCCTTGACTAGAATACAGTATATGGATATAAAGTGGGTGAACCAGTAAACATTATGAAAGTGACCAATGACTGTATAGTACACAAGGCAGCAATCTCTAACACGGAACCCAAACCGGCTACGCGCGTGCGCCATCATGCATAAATGTATTTTGTCCCCCCACACCAAACGTGATCACGACACGCAGGTTAAAATATCAAAACAAACTCTGAACCAATTATATTAATTTGGGGACAGGTCGAAAAGCATTAAACCTTTATGGCAATTTAACTAGCTAGGTTGCACTTGCTAGATAATTTGTGCTATTTAGCTAGCTTTCTGTTGCTAGCTAATTTGTCCTGGGATATAACGTTAAACATTGAGTTGTTATTTTACCTGAAATGCACAAGGTCCTCTACTCCGACAATTAATCCACACATAAAACGGTCAACCAAATCGTTTCTAGTCATCTCTCCTCCTTCCAGGCTTTTCCTTCTCTGGACTTTATATTGCGATTGGCAACTTTCATAAATTAGGTGCATTACCGCCACCGACCTCGTTCGTCTTTCAGTCACCCACGTGGGTATAACCAATGAGGAGATGGCACGTGGGTACCTGCTTCTATAAACCAATGAGGAGATGGGAGAGGCAGGACTTGCATCGCAATCTGCGTCAGAAATAGAACTGACTTCTATTTTAGCCCTTGGCAACGCAGATGCTCGTTGGCGCGCGCGAGCAGTGTGGGTGCAATAATTGAATAATATAGATTTCTAAATTTATTTAGCAATGTTCGAGCACATGACGTGAGCGGTGTAGTCAGCCTGTTAGGTGCAGGGTAGAGTACCTGGTGGTAGCCACCTAGTAACAGTGACTAAGGTTCAGGGCAGGGTACTGGGTGGTAGCCGGCTAGTAACAGTGACTAAGGTTCAGGGCAGGATACTGGGCAGAGGCCGGCTAGTCTGATGGCCTGGAGATAGAAGCTGTTTAACAGACACAGTGCACTACTTTTGACCAGAGTGATATGGTCCCAGTAAAATGGAACAACAGACATGTTTTTTTAGCATGCTAGTAGTAATACAGTAGACTACTGTCTTTACCTCATGCTTCAAACACTTTCTTCTTCATGAGTTCCCACAGGATCTCTGTCAGGATGAGGAGGTGGGAGGATGGATGGATGAGAAGGAGGGGGGGATGGATGGATGAGGAGGGAGGAGGAGGAGGGAGGATGGACGGATGTGGAGGAGGGAGGATGGATGGATGAGAAGGAGGGGGGATGGATGGATGAGAAGGAGGGGGGATGGATGGATGAGAAGGAGGGGGGATGGATGGATGAGAAGGAGGGGGGATGGATGGATGAGGATGGATGGATGAGAAGGAGGGGGGATGGACAGATGAGGAGGAGGGGGAGGAGGAGGAAGGGGGATGGACGGATTGTGAGCAAGACAAAGGAGCTGATCGTGGACAACAGGAAAAGGCGGGCCGAATAGGAGTGGAGTGGGTTGAGAGTTTCAAGTTCCTTGGTGTCCACATCACCAACGAACTATCATTGTCCAAACACACCAAGACAGTCGTGAAGAGGGCACGACGAAATCTATTTCCCCTTCGGAGACTGAAAAGATTTGGCATGGGTCCCCAGATCCTCAAAAGGTTCTACAGCTGCACCATCGAGAGCATCCTGACCAGTTGCATCGCCGCCTGGTATGGCAACTGCTCGGCATCTGACCGTAAGGCGCTACAGAGGGTAGTGCGTACGGCCCAGTACATCACTGTGGCCAAGCTTCCTGCCATCCAGGACCTATATAATAAGCGGTGTCAGAGGAAAACCCATAAAATTGTCAGAGACTCCAGTCACCCAAGTTATAGACTGTTCTCTGCTACCGCACGGCAAACAGTACCTGAGCGCCAAGTCCAGGACCAAAAGGCTCCTCAACAGCTTCTACCCCCCAGCCATAAGACTGCTGAACAATTCCTAAAATTGCCACCGGACTAATTACAATGACCCCCCCACCCCACCCCCCACTACTTTTGTACACTGCTCACTTTACCCCCACCTACATGTACAAGTGACCTCAACTAACCTTCACCCCCGCACATTGACTCTGTACCGGTACCCCCTGTATATAGCCTCCACATTGACTCTGTACCGTAATACCCTGTCTATAGCCTCCACATTCACTCGGTACCGGTACCCCCTGTATATAGCCTCCACATTGACTCTGTACCGTAACACCCTGTATATAGCCTCCACATTGACTCGGTACCTGTACCCCCTGTATATAGTCTCCACATTGACTCGGTACCGGTAACCCCTGTATATAGCCTCCACATTGACTCTGTACTGTAATACCCTGTATATAGCCTCCACACTGACTCGGTACCTGTACCCCCTGTATATAGTCTCCACATTGACTCGGTACCGGTAACCCCTGTATATAGCCTCCACATTGACTCTGTACTGTAATACCCTGTATATAGCCTCCACACTGACTCGGTACCGGTAACCCCTGTATATAGCCTCCACATTGACTCTGTACCGGTACCCCCTGTATATAGCCTCCACATTGACTCTGTACCGGTACCCCCTGTATATAGCCTCCACATTGACCCTGTACCGGTACCCCCTGTATATAGCCTCCACGTTGACTCTGTACCGGTACCCCCTGTATATAGCCTCCACATTGACTCTGTACCGGTACCCCTGTATATAGCCTCCACATTGACTCTGTACCGGTACCCCCTGTATATAGCCTCCACATTGACTCTGTACCGGTACCCCCTGTATATAGCCTCCACATTGACTCGGTACCGGTACCCCCTGTATATAGCCTCCACATTGACTCTGTACCGGTACCCCCCTGTATATAGTCTCCACATTGACTCTGTACTGGTACCCCCTGCATATAGCCTCCACATTGACTCTGTACCGTAACAACCTGTATATAGCCTCCACATTGACTCTGTACCGGTACCCCCTGTATATAGCCTCCACATTGACTCTGTACCGGTACCCCTGTATATAGCCTCCACATTGACTCTGTACCGTAACACCCTGTATATAGCCTCCACATTGACTCTGTACCAGTACCCCCTGTATATAGACTCCACATTGACTCTGTACCGGTACCCCCTGTATATAGCCTCCACATTGACTCTGTACCGGTACCCCCTGTATATAGCCTCCACATTGACTCTGTACCAGTACCCCCTGTATATAGCCTCCACATTGACTCTGCACCGGTACCCCCTGTATATAGCCTCCACATTGACTCTGTACCGGTACCCCCTGTATATAGCCTCCACATTGACTCTGTACCGGTACCCCCTGTATATAGCCTCCACATTGACTCGGTACCGGTACCCCCTGTATATAGCCTCCACATTGACTCTGTACCGGTACCCCCTGTATATAGACTCCACATTGACTCTGTACCGGTACCCCCTGTATATAGCCTCCACATTGACTCTGTACCGTAACAACCTGTATATAGCCTCCACATTGACTCTGTACCGGTACCCCCTGTATATAGCCTCCACATTGACTCGGTACCGGTACCCCCTGTATATAGCCTCCACATTGACTCTGTACCGGTACCCCCTGTATATAGCCTCCACATTGACTCTGTACCGGTACCCCCTGTATATAGCCTCCACATTGACTCTGTACCGGTACCCCCTGTATATAGCCTCCACATTGACTCGGTACCGGTACCCCCTGTATATAGCCTCCACATTGACTCTGTACCGGTACCCCCCTGTATATAGTATCCACATTGACTCTGTACCGGTACCCCCTATATATAGCCTCCACATTGACTCGGTACCGGTACCCCCTGTATATAGCCTCCACATTGACTCTGTACCGTAACACCCTGTATATAGCCTCCACATTGACTCGGTACTGTAATACCCTGTATATAGCCTCCACACTGACTCTGTACCAGTACCGCCTGTATATAGCCTCCACATTGACTCTGTACCGGTACCCCCTGTATATAGCCTCCACATTGACTCTGTACCGGTACCCCTTGTATATAGCCTCCACATTGACTCTGTCTGTACCGATACCCCCTGTAGATAGCCTCCAGATTGACTCTGTACCGGTACCCCCTGTATATAGCCTCCACATTGACTCTGTACCAGTACCCCCTGTATATAGACTCCACATTGACTCTGTACCGGTACCTCCTGTATATAGCCTCCACATTGACTCTGTACCAGTACCCCCTGTATATAGGCTCCACATTGACTCTGTACTGGTACCCCCTGTATATAGCCTCCACATTGACTCGGTACCGGTACCCCCTGTATATAGCCTCCACACTGACTTGGTACCGGTACCCCCTGTATATAGCCTCCACATTGACTCGGTACCGGTACCCCCTGTATATAGCCTCCACATTGACTCTGTACCGGTACCCCCTGTATATAGTCTCCACATTGACTCTGTACCGGTACCCCCTATATATAGCCTCCAAATTGACTCGGTACCGGTACCCCCTGTATATAGCCTCCACATTGACTCTGTACCGTAACACCCTGTATATAGCCTCCACATTGACTCGGTACCTGTACCCCCTGTATATAGTCTCCACATTGACTCGGTACCGGTAACCCCTGTATATAGCCTCCACATTGACTCTGTACTGTAATACCCTGTATATAGCCTCCACACTGACTCTGTACCGGTACCCCCTGTATATAGCCTCCACATTGACTCTGTACCGGTACCCCCTGTATATAGCCTCCAAATTGACTCTGTACCGGTACCCCCCTGTATATAGCCTCCACATTGACCCTGTACCGGTACCCCCTGTATATAGCCTCCACGTTGACTCTGTACCGGTACCCCCTGTATATAGCCTCCACATTGACTCTGTACCGGTACCCCCTGTATATAGCCTCCACATTGACTCTGTACCAGTACCCCCTGTATATAGCCTCCACATTGACTCTGTACCAGTACTCCCTGTATATAGCCTCCACATTGACTCTGTACCGGTACCCCCTGTATATAGCCTCCACATTGACTCTGTACCAGTACCCCCTGTATATAGGCTCCACATTGACTCTGTACTGGTACCCCCTGTATATAGCCTCCACATTGACTCTGTACCGGTACCCCCTGTATATAGCCTCCACACTGACTCTGTACCGTAACACCCTCTATATAGCCTCCACATTGACTCTGTACCGGTACACCCTGTATATAGCCTCCACATTGACTCTGTACTGGTACCCCCTGTATATAGCCTCCACATTGACTCTGTACCGGTACCCCCTGTATATAGCCTCCACACTGACTCTGTACCGTAACACCCTGTATATAGCCTCCACATTGACTCTGTACCGGTACCCCCTGTATATAGCCTCCACATTGACTCTGTACTGGTACCCCCTGTATATAGCCTCCACATTGACTCTGTACCGGTACCCCCTGTATATAGCCTCCACATTGACTCTGTACTGGTACCCCCTGTATATAGCCTCCACATTGACTCTGTACCGGTACCCCCTGTATATAGCCTCCACATTGACTCTGTACCGGTACCCCCTGTATATAGCCTCCACATTGACTGGGTACCGGTACCCCCTGTATATAGCCTCCACATTGACTCTGTACCGGTACCCCCTGTATATAGTCTCCACATTGACTCTGTACCGGTACCCCCTGCATATAGCCTCCACATTGACTCTGTACCGTAACACCCTGTATATAGCCTCCACATTGACTCTGTATCGGTACCCCCTGTATATAGCCTCCACATTGACTCGGTACCAGTACCCTCTGTATATAGCCTCCACATTGACTCTGTACCGGTACCCCCTGTATATAGCCTCCACATTGACTCTGTACCGGTACCCCCTGTATATAGCATCCACATTGACTCTGTACCGGTACCCCCTGTATATAGCCTCCACATTGACTCTGTACCGCAACAACCTGTATATAGCCTCCACATTGACTCTGTACCGGTACCCCCTGTATATAGCCTCCACATTGACTCGGTACCGGTACCCCCTGTATATAGCCTCCACATTGACTCTGTACCGGTACCCCCTGTAAATAGCCTCCACATTGACTCTGTACCGGTACCCCCTGTATATAGCCTCCACATTGACTCGGTACCGGTACTCCCTGTATATAGCCTCCACATTGACTCTGTACCGGTACCCCCTGTATATAGCCTCCACATTGACTCTGTACCGGTACCCCCTGTATATAGCCTCCACATTGACTCGGTACCGGTACCCCCTGTATATAGCCTCAACACTGACTTGGTACCGGTACCCCCTGTATATAGCCTCCACATTGACTCTGTACTGGTACCCCCTGTATATAGCCTCCACACTGACTTGGTACCGGTACGCCCTACATATAGTCTCCACATTGACTCTGTACCGGTACCCACTATATATAGCCTCCACATTGACTCGGTACTGGTACCCCCTGTATATAGCCTCCACACTGACTTGGTACCGGTACCCCCTGTATATAGCCTCCACATTGACTCGGTACCGGTACCCCCTGTATATAGCCTCCACATTGACTCTGTACCGGTACCCCCTGTATATAGTCTCCACACTGACTCTGTACCGGTACCCCCTGTATATAGCCTCCACATTGACTCTGTACCGTAATACCCTGTATATAGCCTCCACACTGACTCTGCACTGGTACCCCCTGTATATAGCCTCCACACTGACTCTGCACTGGTACCCCCTGTATATAGCCTCCACACTGACTTGGTACCGGTACCCCCTGTATATAGCCTCCACATTGACTCGGTACCGGTACCCCCTGTATATAGCCTCCACATTGACTCTGTACCGTTACCCCCTGTATATAGTCTCCACATTGACTCTGTACCGGTACCCCCTGTATATAGCCTCCACATTGACTCTGTACCAGTACCCCCTGTATATAGCCTCCACATTGACTCTGTACCGGTACCCCCTGTATATAGCCTCCACATTGACTCTGTACCGGTACCCCCTATATATAGCCTCCACATTGACTCGGTACCGGTACCCCCTGTATATAGCCTCCACACTGACTTGGTACCGGTACCCCCTGTATATAGCCTCCACATTGACTCGGTACCGGTACCCCCTGTATATAGCCTCCACATTGACTCTGTACCGGTACCCCCTGTATATAGCCTCCACATTGACTCTGTACCGTAATACCCTGTATATAGCCTCCACACTGACTCTGCACTGGTACCCCCTGTATATAGCCTCCACATTGACTCTGTACCGTAAACCCCTGTATATAGCCTCCACATTGACTCTGTACCGGTACCCCCTGTATATAGCCTCCACATTGACTCTGTACCGTAACACCCTGTATATAGCCTCCACATTGACTCTGTACCGTAACACCCTGTATATAGCCTCCACATTGACTCGGTACCGGTACCCCCTGTAAATAGCCTCCACATTGACTCTGTACCGGTACCCCCTGTATATAGCCTCCACATTGACTCTGTACCGGTACCTCCTGTATATAGCCTCCGCCTTGACTCTGTACCGGTACCCCCTGTATATAGCCTCCACATTGACTCTGTACCGGTACCCCCTGTATATAGCCTCCGCATTGACTCTGTACCGGTACCCCCTGTATATAGCCTCCACATTGACTCTGTACCGGTACCCCCTGTATATAGCCTCCACATTGACTCTGTACCGGTACCCCCTGTATATAGCCTCCGCATTGACTCTGTACCGGTACCCCCTGTATATAGCCTCCGCATTGACTCTGTACCGGTACCCCCTGTATATAGCCTCCACATTGACTCTGTACCGGTACCCCCTGTATATAGCCTCCACATTGACTCTGTACCGGTACCCCCTGTATATAGCCTCCACATTGACTCTGTACCGGTACCCCCTGTATATAGCCTCCACATTGACTCTGTACCGGTACCCCCTGTATATAGCCTCCGCATTGACTCTGTACCGGTACCCCCTGTATATAGCCTCCGCATTGACTCTGTACCGGTACCCCCTGTATATAGCCTCCACATTGACTCTGTACCGGTACCCCCTGTATATAGCCTCCACATTGACTCTGTACCGGTACCCCCTGTATATAGCCTCCACATTGACTCGGTACCGGTACCCCCTGTATATAGCCTCCACATTGACTCTGTACCGGTACCCCCTGTATATAGCCTCCATATTGACTCTGTACCGGTACCCCCTGTATATAGCCTCCACATTGACTCTGTACCGGTACCCCCTGTATATAGCCTCCACATTGACTCTGTACCGTAATACCCTGTATATAGCCTCCACATTGACTCTGTACAAGTACCCCCTGTATATAGCCTCCACATTGACTCTGTACCGGTACCCCCTGTATATAGCCTCCACATTGACTCTGTACCGGTACCCCCTGTATATAGCCTCCACATTGACTCTGTACCGGTACCCCCTGTATATAGCCTCCACATTGACTCTGTACCAGTACCCCCTGTATATAGCCTCCACATTGACTCGGTACCGGTACCCCCTGTATATAGCCTCCACATTGACTCTGTACCGGTACCCCCTGTATATAGCCTCCATATTGACTCTGTACCGGTACCCCCTGTATATAGCCTCCACATTGACTCTGTACCGGTACCCCCTGTATATAGCCTCCACATTGACTCTGTACCGTAATACCCTGTATATAGCCTCCACATTGACTCTGTACAAGTACCCCCTGTATATAGCCTCCACATTGACTCTGTACCAGTACCCCCTGTATATAGCCTCCACATTGACTCTGTACCGTAATACCCTGTATATAGCCTCCACATTGACTCTGTACCGTAATACCCTGTATATAGCCTCCACATTGACTCTGTACCGTAATACCCTGTATATAGCCTCCACACTGACTCTGTACCGTAATACCCTGTATATAGCCTCCACATTGACTCTGTACCGGTACCCCCTGTATATAGCCTCCACATTGACTCTGTACCGTAATACCCTGTATATAGCCTCCACATTGACTCTGTACCGTAATACCCTGTATATAGCCTCCACATTGACTCTGTACCGTAATACCCTGTATATAGCCTCCACATTGACTCTGTACCGTAATACCCTGTATATAGCCTCCACACTGACTCTGTACCGTAATACCCTGTATATAGCCTCCACATTGACTCTGTACCGGTACCCCCTGTATATAGCCTCCACATTGACTCTGTACCGTAATACCCTGTATATAGCCTCCACATTGACTCTGTACCGTAATACCCTGTATATAGCCGCGTTATTGTTATTCTTATTCTGTTACTTTTTCTTCTTATATTTTATTTTAGTCTACCTGTTAAATATTTTCTTAACTGTTCTTGAACTGTTAGGTTATTTCTTAACTGCACTGTTGGTTAAGGGCTTGTAAGTAAGCATTTCATGGTAAAGTCTACACTTGTTGTATTCGGCGCATGTGACAAATAAAGTTTGATTTGATTTTGATTTGATTGGTGTTTACACAGGCAGCACAATTCTGATATTTTGCCCAATTATTGTCTGATTGGTCAAAAGACCAATTATTGGCAAAAAGATCAGAATTGGACTAATACAAAACCGTTTCTCTGAAATGATCTGTCTTCACAAGAGCTTCTGTTGAGCCCCATAAGCTTTCATAACATTGCATCTTGAAAAACAGTTCAACTGAAAGCCTTCAGCAAAAGCCTGCAACTAAATTTAAAAAAGCCATTATTCCTGTCAGATGTTCACATTTTGATAACAGATAAGGATCTCAGTCGTTAGATGAATAGATCAGCAGAGAATAGAGTTTACTACAGTCCTCAGAGCGAGCCGCCAGTTATCGTAGAATAAGGCATGTGAGGGAGTGTGTGTGTACTCTTGTACTGTAGCACATGTTGAGAGAAAGGGCATGGGGCTCGCACTCCAAAATATGTACCATATAAAACTTACTTCATTATTTGTATTTTATTTTTTTACTGCATCAGGGATAGCGTAGCTAACAATTAGGGCCATCCTTAAAACAAGGAAGTCAAACACCGTGTTTAGTTTATCGGCCTATGTTACCTGTTACACAATGACGTCACAATGTTGCCACAATGACGCCACAATGACGTCACAATGACGCCACATTGACACTAGGCCTGTTTGTTTTATTGCTCTCTCTTGGCCTACTGCCGACCTTTCACATCGGGATGGATTGTGGTTGTGAATAACAGCATAAATATAGGCTAGCCAACTACTCAAATTTACAACATGTTCAGACATCGGCCCAGTTTACAACATGTTCAGACATCGGCCCAGTTTACAACATGTTCAGACATCGGCCCAGTTTATAACATTTACATTACAGTTCAGACATCGGCCCAGTTTACAACATGTTCAGACGTCGGCCCAGTTTACAACATGTTCAGACGTCGGCCCAGTTTACAACATGTGCGCTACGGTTCAAGGACTAGGCCTTCTGAGATGCCGTTTGAAGTTTAGACTTCTACCTAATCAGAAGGCATACATGTGTATTTATACGATGAAGTGACATCTCATCTTTAATCAAAAAACTGGGTCAAAGTGGGACCACCCGATGCCCTGTTATTACAGACGACACCACTCATTTGGACTTCCCAAGTCTAAAGTAGTAGTGGGAGCAGCAGCAGCAGCACACACCCCAACCCTACACCCTCCGCATGAGAAACAAATACAGATTATATATATACACCCTCCGCATGAGAAACAAATACAGATTATATATATATACCCTCCGCATGAGAAACAAATACAGATTATATATATATACCCTCCGCATGAGAAACAAATACAGATTATATATATACACCCTCCGCATGAGAAACAAATACAGATTATATATATATACCCTCCGCATGAGAAACAAATACAGATTATATATATATACCCTCCGCATGAGAAACAAATACAGATTATATATATATACCCTCCGCATGAGAAACAAATACAGATTATATATATATACCCTCCGCATGAGAAACAAATACAGATTATATATATATACCCTCCGCATGAGAAACAAATACAGATTATATATATATACCCTCCGCATGAGAAACAAATACAGATTATATATATATACCCTCCGCATGAGAAACAAATACAGATTATATATATATATATACCCTCCGCATGAGAAACAAATACAGATTATATATATATACCCTCCGCATGAGAAACAAATACAGATACTGTGTGTATATATATATATATATATATAACCTCCGCATGAGAAACAAATACAGATTATATATATATATATACCCTCCGCATGAGAAACAAATACAGATTATATATATACACCCTCCGCATGAGAAACAAATACAGATTATATATATATACCCTCCGCATGAGAAACAAATACAGATACTGTGTGTATATATATATATATATATAACCTCCGCATGAGAAACAAATACAGATATATATACACCCTCCGCATGAGAAACAAATACAGATTATATATATATATATACCCTCCGCATGAGAAACAAATACAGATTATATATATATATATATATATACCCTCCGCATGAGAAACAAATACAGATTATATATATATATATACCCTCCGCATGAGAAACAAATACAGATTATATATATATATATACCCTCCGCATGAGAAACAAATACAGATTATATATATATATATACCCTCCGCATGAGAAACAAATACAGATTATATATATATATATATACCCTCCGCATGAGAAACAAATACAGATTATATATATATATATACCCTCCGCATGAGAAACAAATACAGATACTGTGTGTATATATATATATATATAACCTCCGCATGAGAAACAAATACAGATATATATATATATACCCTCCGCATTAGAAACAAATACAGATACTGTGTGTATATATATATATATATATATACACCCTCCGCATGAGAAACAAATACAGATACTGTGTATATATATATATATACACACCCTCCGCATGAGAAACAAATACAGATACTGTGTGTATATATATATATATACACCCTCCGCATGAGAAACAAATACAGATACTGTGTATATATATATAAAATTCTACTTTTCTTTCCCTACCAACACTAACTTTGCTGATAACATCTTTATTGAGGAAAAATGTTCTGACTATGACTGTGAAATGAGGTTGTCCCACCTAGCTATCTGAAGATGAATGGACTGACTATGACTGGTCCACCTAGCTATCTGCAGATGAATGTACTGACTATGACTGGTCCACCTAGCTATCTGGAGATGAATGTACTGACTATGACTGGTCCACCTAGCTATCTGGAGATGAATGTACTGACTATGACTGGTCCACCTAGCTATCTGGAGATGAATGTACTGACTATGACTGGTCCACCTAGCTATCTGGAGATGAATGTACTGACTGACTGGTCCACCTAGCTATCTGAAGATAAATGCACTAACTGTAAATGGCTCTGGATAAGACTAAACAACTAAAATGTCAATATAATGACAACGCTGAGGCAGAGGAGAGGCATGAGGCTGTAAGGAAAAGTGGTCAGAGGAAATAAGCAGATGTATTTTCTGCCTGTTGCCGCGCCCAGCCAGAAAGGATAATTATATGTCCAAGGGACCAGGCAGACCACTTGAAGGGTGCTGGGGGCCAACTGGTACTACGTTTGACCAGACGGGAGCGTCTTGAACAGAGATGTGGCTGGGAGAGAGAGCAGACGGACAGATGCTTCTGGATTGAAGGGGAGAGAGCAGTGTGTGTGTGTGTGTGTGTGTGTGTGTGTGTGTGTGTGTGTGTGTGTGTGTGTGTGTGTGTGTGTGTGTGTGTTTTGAGGAGGAGCTCTCTCAGTCATGTGCTGATATTTCAGTTTCCCTGCCCTTTAAAAAGTTGTAATAAACAGCGAATGCATAATGTTGCTGCTTTCCATTCTGGCACTGCTGCCTTGACAATGTCATAATAGTCTGTGGTATTTCCCTTTTGGATGTAAATACCTCACTAGATAAACAGAAGACTTGTTGGTGTAGTTCTGAGCCGTAATGATGTGCTGTACGCTGAAGGTAATAAAGCAGGCTATAGACACTACTGTAGGCTATTTTAGGCTGTTGAGGCGATCTGTATTATCCGTTGTCAAGTCCATGTCAACTAAGCGACAGAAAGAAGTACCTAGGCCCATACACATCTAGCTTCCAAACCGGGCTCATTTTCCTCCATTTATTTCCCACCTTCATGGACTAAATCATGCCCTGCTTGAGTATAACCTGTCTATTTCTTACTTATCTGTTTACACAGCCACCCTTAAATAAACCATTTGACACTCGAAGATCTTAAAGACTGTGTTTGCACAGCCACCCTCTCAATGGCCGGGGTACCTTCTCCTGCTGACTCCATAGTTTCTGTCGGTGATTCTGTAACGGGTGCGTGCTGGTGGCAGGGATGTCAGGCGCAGGAGAACGAACTTAGTATAAACGGAGTCGTATAATAAGTGCTCACAAAACTCCAAAAACCAAAATAATAAAAGTGGGTACAAAACCCGTCACGCACCAGAATATAACTTGCACATCACAAACAAACAATCACCGACAAGGACATGAGGGGAAACAGAGGGTTAAATACACGACATGTAATTGATGAGATTGGAACCAGGTGTGAAGGAAGACAAGACAAAAACAATGGAAAATGAAAAATGGATCAGCGATGGCTAGAAGGTCGGTGACGTCGACCGCCAAACACCGCACAAACAAGGAGAGGGACCGACTTCGTCGGAAGTCATGACACACTTAAATAAACCATTTGACACTAGAAAACCTTAAAGGCTGTGTTTACACCCTAACAACCCAAATCTGATTTTATTTTTATATCCAATCTTTTTTTTTCTGATTGTCCACACCGAGTTTTGCATGTGACCCATATCAAATTGGCACATTCACGCTGATGTAGGGAGAATCTCAATTTGCATACTCCTCGCATTCTTTCTCCTCTATCACCAGGAGTATGCAAATGAGATAATTCCGTAGCCTCTGAAGGAGCACACAGATGCAATCTTCACTAGCTAGGTTTACATGAAATTGGCAACCACATTTTTCATGCAAATATTCAAACATTTGCATAAAGGGAATATGTGCATTTTTGTCACCAGTGATATGTTTCCACCCAATGGACTTATACAAATCAGTACGTGATGACGTAGTGCACACAAAATGTAAATCAGTACGTGATGACGTAGTGCACACAAAATGTAAATCAGTACGTGATGACGTAGTGCACACAAAATGTAAATCAGTACGTGATGACGTAGTGCACACAAAATGTAAATCAGTACGTGATGACGTAGTGCACACAAAATGTAAGTTATGTACCGAATAAAAATCTAAAGGTCAATGTGTTTCCATCACATTTTCAACTCTACCGATAGAGTTTTGTCACAAAAACTGGTGCATTGAATAGCAAATGTGCCTCCTCTGGTCTGGACACGTGCTTTCTAGCCAACAGCTCCCAGATACAGTGTGTGTATTCTATTCTACATGATGACATTTAGTATTGGATAAGAGTGAGAATATTTTTTATTTGTCAAAAGGCAGTCAAACATCGATTATCATGTCAACCAGAATAAGACCCTCGATATTTACTGGAAAGGAGCATCAAGGTCATCGTGCTCTTTCACCACCCTGTGAAGTTCATCATATTACATGGTCCCGTGTTGCTCAGTTGGTAGAGCATGGTGTTTGCAATGCCAGGGTTGTGGGTTCGATTCCCATGGGGGACCAGTATGGAAAAAACAATGTATGAAATGTATGCATGCACTACTGTAAGTTGCTCTGGATAAGAGTGTCTGCTAAATTAATAAAATGTAAATCACATCTGTAGCTTCTAATACGCTGCATTGTTTCCCAAGTCATAATGGGAAGAACACACACATTGTGTGATTTCAAGTTTACTTCGATATGATGGTTGTAATTTCAATATTTGCGCATAAAGGCATTTCCACCACCATTTCTCACATAATTAATTTTACAGACACAAAAAAAAATCCCGTCATGTCGAACAAACAAATGATCTGTCGACATTTATAACATTTTACCGAAACTACCTGTTTCCATCACAGCTGTTTTTTTTTTTTTTTTTTGTTTTATAAAATATGACTTTAGTCACATTAAAAACTGTGGATTGGAAAATAGTTACTATTCATTAAAATTGTGTTGTGGTTGTCATGGTAACGCCAGGTCGTGTGCCCCCCCCCCAAAAAAAAATCGGATCTGAGCTTCCAGATGGGGTCAGATATGGCAAATGGGGTTGATATCAGGATTCGGATCCACATATTGAGGTGATTTGAATTTAAAAAAATCTGATTCCAAGTGGTTTTATGCTGTTTACTCATTAGGGGAAAGATCAGATAAGTATCACATATGCAAATAATTGGCAAAAGATCAGAATTGGGCTGCCTGTGTAAACGCAGCCTATGTCACCTCCCTTAGTAGCCTATTGCAGAATACAGTGCATTAGAATAGAATAGTCTAGAATAGAATATAATAAGTAAATTCCAATTCATTTCCAAGAAGATTAAATCGCAAATGCTGTCATATAAATGTACTTTTTTGCCACTTTAAAAAACATGACAATTGAGATTATTTTATACAGTCGGCCTAATAATATCATACTCCCATCATTAGGCTATAATGTAACCATCCGCTTTAACAGCAGTTCGCCGACAGGAGTTTTGGATTCAAATCCCTCCCCTTTAATGACGAGGTTTCTCCTCAGTGAACGTCGTGGGCTTGGTGATGTATCTTGAGCACAGTTTCAATATTCGTCGTGTGAAGGTAGCGGTACATTTCCCTCTTAAAGTGAGTCCGTAGCCAAGGGCGTGGGCTGAGACGAACAGAGTGCCCTTGTACCCGTTCCACCTTCCTTGTTTTTACCGGGCCGACCGGCCACCCGCACGGGCTCGGCAAGATGAGTGACATGAGTCGACTAACGGGAAAGATTGGAGACGCGACTTTGATAGAGATGAGCCCGGATTCTCCCTGTGATGGTAAATTATTCGGCTACTTGTGTCTGACCGTTTATGATGCGTCGCATTTGAACCGCTTTATGTTCGATTGTGTTGCTTGTTTATGCTACAACTTCATCAGGATTATACAATTATGATAGGCTATAAATTGTCTTTAGATATGAGGTCGGGTGGATGATTATTAATAGGAATTGTTTGTATGACTTGTTTACACATGTAAACAATTGAGCTGTGCTATTAACGAAAAAATAATAAGCTCACAGACAATATTCAGTTAGTCAAAATCAACAACAATTTTCTAAAACATCATTTGTCACCACAAATCCATATGGTTTGTCAAATGACAATTATAGAAGAATAGTTGAAGATCAGTTGAAGATCTGTAGACCCATTCATAATCTCAGCAATTTGATTTAAAAATAAATACAGTACAGGATACTTAAAGTGACCTACCAATATCACATCCTACTGGTGTTTATTCAATCCATCAATAACCTTATTGACCACAGGTCTATGTTTTAGTAAGACAATAGTCATGGATAAATCCGTTTTTTTTTGTCCAGAGAGTAAAGTGTTGCTTTATTTAACTTCTCCTTTGACCCTCATAGTCTCTGCCTCATGGCCTGACTTGGGACTCCACTTTAGATTGAACATATTAGTCAGTACTCTCTCTCTCTCTCTCTCTCTCTCTCTCTCTCTCTCTCTCTGTCTGTGTCTCTCTCTCTCTCTCTGTCTGTGTCTCTCTCTCTCTCTCTGTGTCTGTGTCTCTCTCTCTCTCTCTCTCTCTGTGTCTGTGTCTGTGTCTCTCTCTCTCTCTCTCTGTGTCTGTGTCTCTCTCTCTCTCTCTCTCTCTCTCTCTGTGTGTCTGTGTCTGTGTGTCTCTCTCTCTCTCTCTCTCTGTGTCTGTGTCTGTGTCTCTCTCTCTCTCTGTGTGTCTGTGTCTGTGTCTCTCTCTCTCGCTCTCTCTGTGTGTCTGTCTCTCTCTCTCTCTCTCTCTCTCTCTCTCTCTCTCTGTCTCTCTGTCTCTGTCTCTCTCTCTCTCTCTCTCTCTCTCTCTCTCTGTCTCTCTGTCTGTCTCTCTCTCTCTCTCTCTCTCTCTCTGTCTCTCTGTCTCTCTGTCTCTCTCTCTCTCTCTCTCTCTCTCTCTCTCTCTCTCTCTCTCTCTGTGTGTTAACCTCCCTCCCTCAGACACACAGCCTAGGCCCTTCCGCCCCCAGCCTCCCGTCAGGACAGCTGGCCTCGGCTTGTGGAAATGGTCAGTCACTGCTAGGAGGGAATTCAGGGAGGGACCTACCTCAATGTCGCTCTCTCTCTGAGCTGGGAGAAATACTCTGCCTACGTTAGACTTAGTGTGACTACAATACAAATAGCAGTACAGCTGAGCAAAGAACTGTTTTATAGTCTACCATCTATGGTTCTATATCAAAAGAGATGGATTACTTTGAATGTTCCCCCGAATCCCCAGCATTCTTTTTAGATGACCGTCTCTAACCATGTTCCCTAATGCAGCAGTTACTGTAAAAGTTCTAACAGAGAGACAGGTCTATGGCACCTAACACTTAACCCTAACCGTAGTGCAGTAGTTACTGTAGAAGATCTAACCCTAGTGTAGCAGTTACTGTAGAAGTTCTAACAGAGACAGGTCTATGGCACCTAACACTTAACCCTAACCGTAGTGCAGTAGTTACTGTAGAAGATCTAACCCTAGTGTAGTAGTTACTGTAGAAGATCTAACCCTAGTGCAGTAGTTACTGTAGAAGTTCTAACCCTAGTGTAGTAGTTACTGTAGAAGATCTAACCCTAGTGCAGTAGTTACTGTAGAAGTTCTAACCCTAGTGTAGTAGTTACTGTAGAAGATCTAACCCTAGTGCAGTAGTTACTGTAGAAGTTCTAACCCTAGTGTAGTAGTTACTGTAGAAGTTCTAACCGTAGTGCAGTAGTTACTGTAGAAGTTCTAACCCTAGTGCAGTAGTTACTGTAGAAGTTCTAACCCTAGTGCAGTAGTTACTGTAGAAGATCTAACCCTAGTGTAGCAGTTACTGTAGAAGTTCTATTAATTATATTTACCAGCCATATTACCAGGGTTACAGGTTCACAGCCTATTCTATTCATGGTATTTCTATGTGTGCTGCTGCTGCATTGTGGGGGGTGTTGCCTAGGTCCTAGGGAACCAAAGACTCCTTTGCTTTTTTCAGCGACAAAGTTTCATCACGTTGTTCAGAGTCGGACTCAACCACACCAATGCCCTGCCGTCCAGTCTTCAGTCAGCTGTTCGTCCCACAAAAAAAATCGAATAATAAAGAAACAATTATATATATATATATAATGTATATAGATTTTTTTTACAGCTATGACAGTTATTTTGTTTTTCATGACAGTCTTCATCCGTAACCATCAGTTACACGGTAATTATGCCAGCCCTGCTTGGGCTTTGGTCAAAAGTAGTTCACTATTCATTATACTTGCATGTTGCGTTTTATATTTTTTGTTCGGTGTATGTTCAACAATATATTGAAAAATGTATATTATAAATTAATGTAAATAAAATGTTATTCAAATCAAAATACTACTCATATTACAGAGCAAGCGGTAAAGCTTCATATGACACCAATGTTGGCTTTGTAGCATCAAATGATGAAACATTATGGAGTCTTAAAGGAGGCCTGTAGCACCTACAGATTAAACACTATGGAGTCTTAAAGGAGGCCTGTAGTACCTACAGATTAAACACTATGGAGACCTGTAGCACCTACAGATTAAACACTATGGAGTCTTAAAGGAGGCCTGTAGCACCTACAGATTAAACACTATGGAGACCTGTAGCACCTACAGATTAAACACTATGAAGTCTTAAAGGAGGCCTGTAGCACCTACAGATTAAACACTATGGAGTCTTAAAGGAGGCCTGTAGTACCTACAGATTAAACACTATGGAGTCTTAAAGGAGGCCTGTAGCACCTACAGATTAAACACTATGGAGACCTGTAGCACCTACAGATTAAACACTATGGAGTCTTAAAGGAGGCCTGTAGCACCTACAGATTAAACACTATGGAGTCTTAAAGGAGGCCTGTAGCACCTACAGATTAAACATTATGGAGTCTTAAAGGAGGCCTGTAGCACCACTCATCAACCCGTTTGAATTGTTGGATAACTACCCTGTAGATAATTCTGCATGTAATAAAGAACTGATATTTACCATCACTAATCCATAGATACCTACTCCTTTACAGGAGTCTATTTACCATCGTTAGTCTATACTAGATAACCCACTTCCTACTCCTTTATAGGAGTCTATTTACCATCGTTAGTCTATAGATAACCCACTACCCACTCCTTTATAGGAGCCTATTTACCATCGTTAGTCTATAGATAACCCACTACCTCCTCCTTTATAGGAGCCTATTTACCATCGTTAGTCTATAGATAACCCACTACCTCCTCCTTTATAGGAGCCTATTTACCATCGTTAGTCTATAGATAACCCACTACCCACTCCTTTATAGGAGCCTATTTACCATCGTTAGTCTATAGATAACCCACTACCCACTCCTTTATAGGAGCCTATTTACCATCGTTAGTCTATAGATAACCCACTACCCACTCCTTTATAGGAGCCTATTTACCATCGTTAGTCTATACTAGATAACCCACTACCTCCTCCTTTATAGGAGTCTATAAGAGCCTGTTGAGTAGAGCGTCATGCGTAGCGATAGAAAGCTCTATGGAGTCAGGCATATCCTTGTGTTAATCAGAGAGTCTTAAGAGGCCAGTGTCCTTGTGCTTTTCCCCCAGTAATCAGCTATCCACTGTGGGGAACAAAGACCGTTCTGTGGGAGGCTGTCCGGAGGCTGTCTGGGGCTCTGAGCCGCTCTGGGCAAAAAAGGAGATAGCTACTCTATCTCAGTACTCTGGTGTTTTAGTGGCTGGATAGAAAGTCCATCCTGTTAAGTAGAGAGTCAGTCATAGAGAACAAAGAGCTATCTGGTGCAGCAGAGCAGAGTTAGTACTGTAGTAGTGGTTCAGCACTCTCTTCCACTGAGTCTGCCAGCAGCTGCAGAGTAAAAGGCAATCATAGAAGTAGATATGCCAGACTCACTGTGACATAACAACAGGTCAGAGTACACAACACAATTCCTTCTCTTTCCTACAGTGGCAAAATAAGTGTTTTGTAGCTCAGCTTGCTCAGTAGAACAACAGTTTTAAAGCAAACTTTTGTTGTGTTACCAAGAGTTGCTGAGTAGATTATCTTCAGGTAGAATACCAACTACTGAAGCACTGCAGTAGTAGCCATCCAATCCAAACTGTTTCCACCAGTGGTGAACCTTGACCTTAGGACCTAGGCTTTCAGAGGGAACCAAAAACAGTCTTCCAATACGTTGTATCAAACTAAAAAAAAAAATCATGAAAATAACAGAAAACATAGCATCACTTAATGCGTCCGACATTTGATATAGTCTGTAGTCGGGCCACTGTAGTTGTAGTGCAGGAGGAGCAATGCTTTTTTGATGACATTATGAATGAATCGAACAGGCCTTGTTACGCTTCGGGCTGCCGTACACACCGAGACAGAAACCCGTCATGTGACATGACACACAGCATTCAATTTGAACATTGAACAACATTTGAACATCTTGGCCATGTTCTGTTATAATCTCCACCCCGCACAGCCAGAAGAGGACTGGCCACCCCTCATAGCCTGGTTCCTCTCTAGGTTTCTTCCTTGGTTTTGGCCTTTCTAGGGAGTTTTTCCTAGCCACCGTGCTTCTACACCTGCATTGCTTGCTGTTTGGGGTTTTAGGCTGGGTTTCTGTACAGCACTTTGAGATATCAGCTGATGTAAGAAGGGCTACATAAATACATTTGATTTGATTCAATAATGCGACCAGCAAAACAAAAACAAAACAAAAAACAGTTTAGACTCTAATACCCGCTCACTCCATGATGCTGAAGGAGAGACAGTTTTGGTCAAACACATAGACACCGGCTGATAGACAGGTGACAGCAGTCACACTCAGCATCACATCATGTTAAAGAATAAGCATCTCATTCCCTCCAGTAGGCCCCATGAAATCGTATACGATAGCTAACAGCAAGCGAGATGCAACAATATTTCACAGTCTTTATTTTCTAAGAGATAGCTAACAGCAAGCGAGATGCAACAATGTGTCAGTCTTTATTTTCAAGGAGATGGCTAACAGCAAGCGAGATGCAACAATAAAAAGTGCCAGTAGATAATGATCATTTGTAAATGAAGTTTTAAAGAAGTTTGAAAGTTAATCTTGAAAAAGAGTGATTCTAACAAATGAGCAACAACATCCATCTTGAAGAAGTTGACATCAGCTACTGCAGCCGCGCCACACTACTACAACACAAACTAGCTAGCATTACTAACGTAGCATGGGGAAACTACTGCTTGCATCACTGATTACTTCCTTTTGAACTCTCAGTAGTGATTACAATTCAAAATGTGATTGGTTGAAAAACACTGTCACTCCAAAATTCTGCTCTAATTCAGTTGAATGGCGGACACCTTCTGTCCAGCTTCTGAAGACCTAGCCAATGCGTTTTTCTGGATTTTTTGTTGTTGTTGTTATTCTGTCTCTCACTGTTCAAATAAACCTACCATTAAAATGATAGACTGATCATTTCTTTGTCAGTGGGCACTGTATAGTTCAGTTAGACGAGGGGGGGGGGGGCCCACTACCACAGACATCATTACGACACATATATAGACCACAGCATCAGCCTTCTACTCTGTCAACAACGCTGTTATGAGCTCAGAGACACACACACACACACACACTCTCAGCCTATGGCTGCTGCTCTGTTCATATGCCTTGGTCAATGCAGTACATAACGTTGCTACCTACCTGTCTGTGTCACCTTTCTCTGAAGTGCTGTCGTTATCACAGTGTGTGTGTGGCTCTAATATAATAATGCTGTCGTTATCACAGTGGATGGTAAAACCCAGAGATTACTCGACGGCTGGTGTAATTTTCCATCATGTCATAATATCTCTTCCTTAAAAAGTATCTCGTCCTTAAAATAAAAAGTTAGATCTGCCATTGCAAGTCTGTATTTTCTTGACTGACCTCAAGTTAAATAGGTATCTGTCAATGTATCCCCAATACAACCCCCCCCCCCCCTCAAATTAGGACAATAATTGATTGATTGATTGATTGATTGATTGATTGATTGTCTCTATGCATTTCAGAGGACAACAACGGCTACCACCACCATCACCGTGACATCGACCTTGACGAGTATCCACACTCCCAGCCTGACCCCTCAGAGGTAAACACACACAGACACATACACACACAGACACACACGCACGCACACGCACACACACACACAGACATACACACACAGACACACACACACACACACACACACACACACACACACACACACAGACATACACACCACATTCTCCTGCAAGGGTTCAGTTCTCACTTCAAATCACACTGTGGATGTGGAGACACTTCACTATCATTGAAATATCAATTGCAAGACTGGGACCTTGAGTGGGAATATGGATTTATTTGATAGGTTGGTTGGTTGATTGATTATTGATTGAGTGGGATTTACACAATACATGATATAAAAGACCAATACGGTTGAGTTTGATCTTAAAACAGCTGTTACATCTGCTGGGGTGTTCACCATTCAGTGCTGGGTAGTGTATAATTGTGCATATACCCCAATACAAGTCCATTCAGTGCTGGGTAGTGTATAATTGTGCATATACCCCAATACAAGTCTATTCAGTGCTGGGTAGTGTATAATTGTGCATATACCCCAATACAAGTCTATTCAGTGCTGGGTAGTGTATAATTGTGCATATACCCCAATACAAGTCTATTCAGTGCTGGGTAGTGTATAATTGTGCATATACCCCAATACAAGTCTATTCAGTGCTGGGTAGTGTATAATTGTGCATATACCCCAATACAAGTCTATTCAGTGCTGGGTAGTGTATAATTGTGCATATACCCCAATACAAGTCTATTCAGTGCTGGGTAGTGTATAATTGTGCATATACCCCAATACTAGTCTATTCAGTGCTGGGTAGTGTATAATTGTGCATATACCCCAATACAAGTCTATTCAGTGCTGGGTAGTGTATAATTGTGCATATACCCCAATACAAGTCTATTCAGTGCTGGGTAGTGTATAATTGTGCATATACCCCAATACAAGTCCATTCAGTGCTGGGTAGCTTCTTCTTCTCCTTCCTGCGCTAGACTAGTTTGCATGTTATTGGGTCATGCAAATGTGTTTATTTCCATAGTCTAATGACACTTTCCAACTCACTTGTTACATTTTCCAGTCCACGGTATAAAACTTAAAACATGTTTCCCTGACTAGTTTGGGTCTTCCCCGGCAACAGGAAGTTGTGAATTTCGTGATGTCTCTGGGGACATCATTT
The DNA here is from genome assembly GCF_901001165.1 of Salmo trutta. Classification (NCBI taxonomy): domain Eukaryota; kingdom Metazoa; phylum Chordata; class Actinopteri; order Salmoniformes; family Salmonidae; genus Salmo; species Salmo trutta. Next base: position 56,521,223 of record NC_042963.1, on the reverse strand, counting down.
ATGAATGTCCTTCCTTCCTTTCTTTCCCTTCCTGAAGTGTCATAGCAACACTGATTATCTCTTTCAGTGTACAGTAGTGGATAAAAACACACCGCCCCTTTAACCACCCCGCTGCCTTTAACCACCCCGCCCCTTTAACCACCCCGCCCCTTTAACCACCCCACCCCTTTAACCACCCCGCCCCTTAAAACACCCCGCCCCTTTAACCACCCCACCCCTTTAAACACCCCGCCCCTTTAACCACCCCACCCCTTTAACCACCCCACCCCTTTAATCACCCCGCCCCTTTAACCACCCCACCCCTTTAAACACCCCGCCCCTTTAACACACCCCGCCCTTTACCCCCGCCCCTTTAACCACCCCACCCCTTTTAACCCCCCAGCCCCTTTAAACCACCCCCCTTACACCCGCCCCTTTAACCACCCCGCCCCTTTAACCACCCCGCCCCTTTAACCACCCCCCCCCCTTTAACCCCCCCCCCCTTTAACCACCCCACCCCTTTTAATCACCCCGCCCCTTTTAACCCCCCCCCCCCTTTAACCACCCCGCCCCTTTAACCACCCCACCCCTTTAAACACCCCGCCCCTTTAACCACCCCACCCCTTTTAACCACCCCACCCCTTTAATCACCCCACCCCTTTAAACACCCCGCCCCTTTAACCACCCCCCCCCCTTTAACCACCCCACCCCTTTAACCACCCCACCCCTTTAACCACCCCGCCCCTTTAACCACCCCACCCCTTTAACCACCCCACCCCTTTAAACACCCCGCCCCTTTAACCACCCCGCCCCTTTAACCACCCCACCCCTTTAACCACCCCGCCCCTTTAACCACCCCACCCCTTTAATCACCCCACCTCTTAAAACACCCCGCCCCTTTAACCACCCCACCCCTTTAACCACCCCCCCCCCTTTAACCACCCCGCCCCTTTAACCACCCCACCCCTTTAACCACCCCGCCCCTTTAACCACCCCACCCCTTTAACCACCCCGCCCCTTTAACCACCCCACCCCTTTAACCACCCCGCCCCTTTAACCACCCCGCCCCTTTAACCACCCCACCCCTTTAACCACCCCGCCCCTTTAACCACCCCACCCCTTAAAACACCCCGCCCCTTTAATCACCCCACCTCTTAAAACAACCCGCCCCTTTAACCACCCCACCCCTTTAACCCACCACCACTCCTCTATGGCCAGGATGTGGCTAGATGTCTTGGCCTTAGTGGTCTTCAGGTTGTCTATAAGACTGTGTGTGTGTGCGTGTACAGATGTAGAATCTTAATTTGAGCCAGTGTGCTACAGCAGGAAAATGTGAATTATTATGTGGATTAGAATTTTATGGACATTTCAAAGGGGAAATTACACATTTTAGAAACCTTTTTAAAACTCAAATACTCTACAATTTTGCAACAAAAGAATGATCAAATTAAGATCCTACACCTGTGTGCATGTGTGTGTGAGGGGTGGGATCTACCTCCCCCTTTCCCTCCTCTCCCTAAACCTGGACAGAGCTTTAAATACATGTCCACTGTAACAGGGCTGAATGAGGTAAGAAGTGGCAGAGTCACTGCTGCTCGCTGCCCGGGAGGAGTGTTTGTTTGTTTGTGTGTGTGTGTGTGTGTGTGTGTGTGTGTGTGTGTGTGTGTGTGTGTGCGTGTTTGTGTGTGTTTGTTTTTCCGGTTTCGATAGATTTAATTAAGTTGTGTTTGTTTAGTGTCATTTTACAGTCTTTACACAAACCTGCAGCTGTCTGTTAAATACCTAATAATCTCTGTGTGTGTATATGAGTGTATGAGTGTTGACATACTACATCACTACCTGCTGTAATTGTTGTCAGTGTGTATTTGGAGTATCCAGTGGTCATTTTGTGCTAGTCACATATTGGAAGGTACAATAATGTGTTCTTACTTAATTTATCCCCTTGGTGGGACAGAAGGCCATAGATTAGATCTGGATGCTGCTTGTCTTATCTTATCTATGTTTTAGATGCCAGACTTGGTCGGAGTACGGAGTTGTTGTATGTGAAATGAGAGTGTCAGCGCCAGAGAGTTCTCTTCCTGCTACTGGTCCTGTGTGGCTGGCTTTATCCTGATTCTCTATATTCCTCATCATGGATTTCAAAGGTTCAACCCAAATGACTTTCCACCATTGTTAAAGGAGAAGTTTACCCAAAATTCCCCAAAAAGTGATTTCATACATTGAAACTAGTCCTCTCTCCTACTTTCTGTCCCTCTAGTGCTGTACTGAAACGGCTGTGAAAAGAGGTCAAGTGACTCATCACATTGCTGGACGCAAGCCTAGCTCTGCTCTGTTGTCAGTGAATTCATGATTCAGAAATCTGCAATGTGTGGAAAATCGGTTGTTTTATTAAATTAGCTATTTTTGCCAAAGTACTATCGGTTTTGAGTCAAGAAACGTGTACTTTTCTACCCAAAACATTTGCGTATTATTTCATCTCATTATTGTATGTAGTCGACTGGCACGGCAGTGTAGATAGGTAACAACTGAGCATGTTCGCTACGTAGAAACTGCACGTAATGCCCTTTATTCACAGATACAAGTATTTTTTGTTGTTGTGAAGACAGCGTTTCACATCAGTTATACAATGTAAAAAAAAATAAAAACTACAAATATATCTTGATGACATAATACTCACGAGTGATGAAGAAAACAAATGGAGGGCCTCTGATGGGGTTGTTGAACCGTATTTTTGTTTTGAGCCTGAGTGTTCAGTCTGAGCTTCAGATGGCTGGACCACAGGCCCAACCCATCCCTGGTTCACCACAGACTGGTGCTGGATCACAGGCCCAACCCATCCCTGGTTCAACACAGACTGGTGCTGGACCACAGGCCCAACCCATCCCTGGTTCACCACAGACTGGTGCTGGATCACAGGCCCAACCCATCCCTGGTTCACCACAGACTGGTGCTGGACCACAGGCCCAACCCATCCCTGGTTCACCACAGACTGGTGCTGGATCACAGGCCCAACCCATCCCTGGTTCAACACAGACTGGTGCTGGACCACAGGCCCAACCCATCCCTGGTTCACCACAGACTGGTGCTGGATCACAGGCCCAGCCCATCCCTGGTTCACCACAGACTGGTGCTGGATCACAGGCCCAACCCATCCCTGGTTCAACACAGACTGGTGCTGGACCACAGGCCCAACCCATCCCTGGTTCACCACAGACTGGTGCTGGATCACAGGCCCAACCCATCCCTGGTTCACCACAGACTGGTGCTGGACCACAGGCCCAACCCATCCCTGGTTCACTACAGACTGGTGCTGGACCACAGGCCCAACCCATCCCTGGTTCACCACAGACTGGTGCTGGACCACAGGCCCAACCCATCCCTGGTTCACCACAGACTGGTGCTGCAGCAGTAGCTGGACCACAGCACCAACCCATCCCTGGTTCAACACAGACTGGTCCAGGTCATCAGATGCAGCACTCCATCACTCTCCTTCTTGGTCAAATAGCCCTTACACAGCCTGGAGGTGTGTTGGGTCCTTGTCCTGTTGAAAAACAAATGATAGTCCCACTAAGCTCAAACCAGATGGGATGGCATATCGCTGCAGAATGCTGTGGTAGCCATGCTGGTTAAGTGTGCCTTGAATTCTAAATAAATCAAAGCACCCCCACACCATCACACCACCTCCTCCTCCATGCTTCACGGTGGGAACAACACATGCGTAGATCATCCGTTCACCTACTCTGCGTCTCACAAAGACCCGGCGGTTGTAGCCTGAAGCGGGGTTGTTATCGGACGCATACAGTCCACATTCGAAGTTTCCAAACGGCAAAAAACATTCAATGAGATCCAGGGATATGATGCAACAAAAAAGTGTGTCTTCTTATATCTAACAAAAAAAATGATTCTTCATTCAACTTAAATCATAGATTACTTGACTTATATATGTGTCTCCCCTCCCCCCGAAGGCCCAACTTCCTGCCTTTATCCTATCACAAACACACTGACCACAGTACAATGAATGGGGGGGGGCTTTGGGGGGGGGGGGGGCAAACACTAAGTTAAACTAACAACAAATTAATATATCTCAATCAGGTAAATATAAATCATAAAGGTACCTAATATTTCATCATATACATTCATATTTAATATATTTACACACACGTACATGGAGCTCTGATTGTTCTGTCTTTTATACAAATATGTCCACATCGGCTCCAACAGTCCTTTAGTACGGGTTTCTTTGCAGCAATTCGACCGCGAAGGCCTGATTCACACAGTCTCCTCTGAACAGTTGATGTTGAGATGTGTCTGTTACTTGAACTCTGTGAAGCATTTATTTGGGCTGCAATTTCTGAGGCTGGTAACTGTAATGAACTTATCCTCTGCAGCAGAGGTAACTCTGGGTCTTCCTTTCCTGTGGTGGTCCTCATGAGGCTGGTAACTGTAATGAACTTATCCTCTGCAGCAGAGGTAACTCTGGGTCTTCCTTTCCTGTAGCGGTCCTCATGAGAGCCAGTTTCATCATAGCACTTGATGGGTTTTGCAACTGCACTTGAAGACACTTTTATTCTGTATTGACTGACCTTCATGTCTTAAAGTAATGATGGACTGTCGTTTCTCTTTGCTTATTTGAGCTGTTCTTGCCATAATATGGACTTGGTCTTTTACCAAATAGGGCTATCTTCTGTATACCACCCCTACATTGTCACAACACAACTGATTGGCTCAAACGCATTAAGAAGGAAATAAATTCCACAAATTAACTTTTAAGAAGGCACACCTGTTAATTGAAATGCATTCCAGGTGACTACCTCATGAAGCTGGTTGAGAGAATGCCAAGAGTGTGCAAAGCTGTCACTTTGAAGAATTTGTTTAACACTTTTTTTGGTTACTACGTGATTCCATATGTGTTATTTCATAGTTTTGATGTCTTCACTATTATTCTACAATGTCGAAAATAGTGAAAAATTAAGAAAAACAGTTGAATGAGTAGGTATGTCCAAACTTTTGACTGGTACTGTATATGTGACGATATATGTGACGCCATTGTTTTACTCCATTGTCTTACGTCAGATAGTGCACCAACTGTTAGAATGACGTAGCTGTCGTAAAACACCGGTTCAACCCTGACTTCGTTCCTCCTCCATGATCTTTTAACTAGGACTTTTAGTGACATGCATCATATGAAGAATTAGGACATTTTGATTTTATTTTGCAACATACTGTTGAAATAGTACACTTGTGGAAGGTATTGCGTGCATGTAACAGTATAGCTAACGTCCCTCTCCTCGCCCCAACCTGGGCTCGAACCAGGGACCCTCTGCACACATCAACAACTGACACCCCACGAAGCATCATTACCCATCGCGCCACAAAAGCCGCGGCCCTTGCAACGCAAGGGGAAACCCTACTTCAAGTCTCAGAGCGAGTGACGTCACCCGATTGAAACGCTATTAGCGCGCACCACCGCTAACTAACTAGCCATTTCACATCGGTTACACCACCGCTAACTAGCTAGCCAATTCACATCGGTTACACCACCGCTAACTAGCTAGCCATTTCACATCGGTTACACCACCGCTAACTAGCTAGCCATTTCACATCGGTTACACCACCGCTAACTAGCTAGCCATTTCACATCGGTTACACCACCGCTAACTAGCTAGCCATTTCACATCGGTTACACCACCGCTAACTAGCTAGCCATTTCACATCGGTTACACCACCGCTAACTAGCTAGCCCTTTCACATCGGTTACACCACCGCTAACTAGCTAGCCATTTCACATCGGTTACACCACCGCTAACTAGCTAGCCATTTCACATCGGTTACACCACCGCTAACTAGCTAGCCATTTCACATCGGTTACACCACCGCTAACTAGCTAGCCATTTCACATCGGTTACACCACCGCTAACTAGCTAGCCATTTCACATCGGTTACACCACCGCTAACTAGCTAGCCATTTCACATCGGTTACACCACCGCTAACTAGCTAGCCATTTCACATCGGTTACACCACCGCTAACTAGCTAGCCATTTCACATCGGTTACACCACCGCTAACTAACTAGCCATTTCACATCGGTTACATGCACATTCTGCAAAGCATCTAAAACCCTTCTGCTGTGGACCTTGGGCATGGAAACAAGGAGATATGAACTCATGTGTTCCTCATTAAAAATGAAAAACAGTTGTTTTGTTCTCACCTGTGATTATACAGTCAGGGTTAGGCGCAATAACAGCTCTCTCTCTCTCTCTCTCTCTCTCGCACAAACACACGCACGCACGCACATGCGCACGCACACACACACACACACACACACACACACACACACACACACACACACACACACACACACACACACACACACACAAACACACACACAATGGTAGCCATATACTACCCTATGGTAGCAGTATAATACCCTATGGTAGCAGTATAATACCCTATGGTAGCAGTATAATACCCTATGGTAGCAGTATAATACCCTATGGTAGCAGTATATTACCCTATGGTAGCAGTATAATACCCTATGGTAGCAGTATATTACCCTATGGTAGCAGTATAATACCCTATGGTAGCAGTATAATACGCTATGGTAGCAGTATAATACCCTATGGTAGCAGTATAATACCCTATGGTAGCAGTATAATACCCTATGGTAGCAGTATAATACCCTATGGTAGCAGTATAATACCCTATGGTAGCAGTATAATACCCTATGGTAGCAGTATAATACCCTATGGTAGATAGTAGTATGTGATGGGTGGTGCCTGGTAAGGTCAGGAGGCTATTTTGCCAGGCAGTCCTAGCACAGCCCAGGGGTTAATATATGGGTACAGACAGCCTAGCCATGCCTCTGTATTGGGTGTAACAGTGTGTGTGTATGTGTCTGCACCATGTCTGTATGGGGTGGACCATGCAGCCCTGTGTATGGTGGGCCAGGTTTGTGTGTGTGTGTCCTGTCCTCATGACCCTGTCTTATCCTCATGACCCTGTCCTATCCTCATGACCCTGTCTTATCCTCATGACCCTGTCCTATCCTCATCACCCTGTCCTATCCTCATGACCCTGTCCTGTCCTCATGACCCTGTCTTATCCTCATGACCCTGAACTATCCTCATGACCCTGTCTTATCCTCATGACCCTGTCCCATCCTCATGACCCTGTCCTATCCTCATGACCCTGTCCTATCCTCATGACCCTGTCCTATCCTCATGACCCTGCCCTATCCTTAGGACCCTGTCCTATCCTCATGACCCTGTTCTGTCCTTATGACCCTGTTCTATCCTTATGACCCTGTCCTATCCTCATGACCCTGTCTTAACCTCTTGACCCTGTCCTATCCTCATGACCCTGTCCTATCCTCATGACCCTCTTATCCTCATGACCCTGCCCTGTCCTCATGACCCTGTCTTATCCTCATGACCCTGTCCTATCCTCATGACCCTCTTATCCTCATGACCCTGCCCTGTCCTCATGACCCTGTCTTGTCCTCATGACCCTGTCCTATCCTCATGACCCTGTCTTATCCTCATGACCCTGCCCTGTCCTCATGACCCTGTCTTATCCTCAAGACCCTGTCCTATCCTCATGACCCTGTCTTATCCTCATGACCCTGTCCTATCCTCATGACCCTGTCTTATCCTCATGACCCTGTCCTATCCTCATGACCCTCTTATCCTCATGACCCTGCCCTGTCCTCATGACCCTGCCCTGTCCTCATGACCCTCTTATCCTCATGACCCTGTCCTATCCTCATGACCCTGCCCTATCCTCATGACCCTGTCCTATCCTCATGACCCTGTCTTATCCTCATGACCCTGTCTTATCCTCATGACCCTGTCTTATCCTCATGACCCTGTTCTATCCTCATGACCCTGTCCTATCCTCATGACCCTCTTATCCGCATGACCCTGTCTTATCCTCATGACCCTCTTATCCTCATGACCCTGTCTTGTCCTCATGACCCTGTCCTATCTTCATTACCCTCTTATCCTCATGACCCTGTCTTATCCTCATGACCCTGTCTTAACCTCTTGACCCTGCCATATCTTCATGACCCTCTTATCCGCATGACCCAGCCCTACCTCATGACCCTGTCTTATCCTCATGACCCTGTCTTAACCTCTTGACCCTGTCCTATCTTCATGACCCTGCCCTATCCTCATGACCCTGTCCTATCCTCATGACCCTGTCCTATCCTCATGACCCTGTCCTATCCTCATGACCCTGCCCTATCCTCATGACCCTGCCCTATCCTCATGACCCTGTCCTATCCTCATGACCCTGTCCTATCCTCATGACCCTGTCCTATCCTCATGACCCTGTCCTATCCTCATGACCCTGTTCTATCCTCATGACCTTGTTCTATCCTCATGACCCTGTTCTATCCTCATGACCCTGTTCTATCCTCATGACCCTGTTCTATCCTCATGACCCTCTTATCCTCATGACCCTGCCCTATCCTCATGACCCTGCCCTATCCTTATGACCCTGTTCTATCCTCATGACCCTGTTCTATCCTCATGACCCTGTTCTATCCTCATGACCCTGTTCTATCCTCATGACCCTGTTCTATCTTCATGACAGTGCTGCAGTGAAGTGTGTTGTTTCTTGTGTAATGTAGGTCGCCCATCCCCCCTCACTGCCTGCCTCTCTAAGTAGTGGTCAGGTTTCAGCATCATGTGACCAGTTTTTATGAGGATGTCTAATCATTCTCCCCTTCAACAGCATCTAATCGGAAATCTAAAACCCTTCCTATTAGACCACTGTACTGCGTTCTAAACCCTTCCTATTAGACCACTGTACTGCATTCTAACCCCTTCCTATTAGACCACTGTACTGCATTCTAACCCCTTCCTATTAGACCACTGTACTGCATTCTAAACCCTTCCTATTAGACCACTGTACTGCATTCTAAACCCTTCCTATTAGACCACTGTACTGCATTCTAACCCCTTCCTATTAGACCACTGTACTGCGTTCTAAACCCTTCCTATTAGACCACTGTACTGCATTCTAAACCCTTCCTATTAGACCACTGTACTGCATTCTAACCCCTTCCTATTAGACCACTGTACTGCGTTCTAAACCCTTCCTATTAGACCACTGTACTGCATTCTAACCCCTTCCTATTAGACCACTGTACTGCGTTCTAAACCCTTCCTATTAGACCACTGTACTGCGTTCTAAACCCTTCCTATTAGACCACTGTACTGCGTTCTAAACCCTTCCTATTAGACCACTGTACTGCATTCTAAACCCTTCCTATTAGACCACTGTACTGCATTCTAAACCCTTCCTATTAGACCACTGTACTGCGTTCTAAACCCTTCCTATTAGACCACTGTACTGCATTCTAAACCCTTCCTATTAGACCACTGTACTGCGTTCTAAACCCTTCCTATTAGACCACTGTACTGCGTTCTAAAACCCTTCCTATTAGACCACTGTACTGCGTTCTAAACCCTTCCTATTAGACCACTGTACTGCGTTCTAAACCCTTCCTATTAGACCACTGTACTGCGTTCTAAACCCTTCCTATTAGACCACTGTACTGCGTTCTAAACCCTTCCTATTAGACCACTGTACTGCGTTCTAAACCCTTCCTATTAGACCACTGTACTGCGTTCTAAACCCTTCCTATTAGACCACTGTACTGCGTTCTAAACCCTTCCTATTAGACCACTGTACTGCATTCTAAACCCTTCCTATTAGACCACTGTACTGCATTCTAAACCCTTCCTATTAGACCACTGTACTGCATTCTAAACCCTTCCTATTAGACCACTGTACTGCGTTCTAAACCCTTCCTATTAGACCACTGTACTGCATTCTAAACCCTTCCTATTAGACCACTGTACTGCGTTCTAAACCCTTCCTATTAGACCACTGTACTGCGTTCTAAAACGCTTCCGTGTTTAACTCATACTTTACTTAAAGCTCCAATGCAGACATTTTTCATCTCATTATCAAATCATTTCTGGTTAACAATTAAGTACCTTACTGTGATTGTTTGCAATGATCAAAAATAGCTTCTTAGCATAAAGCAATTTTTCAAGCAAGAATTTTGCTGGGACTGTCTGGGAAGGATTTGAGTGGGGAGGGAAAAACTGAAAACTAGCTGTTATTGGCAGAGAGGTTTGGAACGCTCTTTCTTATTGGTCTATTAACTAATTTACCGCCTGGGGATGTCACAAGGCAGCCCAAAACTCCATCCCACCAAAACAGGCTGACATTTCAGGGGGTCTTTTCAAACAGCTCTTACACTAAAAGGGCATTATCATCATTTACACAATTTCACAGTATTATTCCAACCTCATAGTGTGGACATATATATACACAAAACAGGCAAATCACGTTTCTGACTGCACTTCTGGCTTTTACTGTTATCTGCTATAAGGGCATAGGGCGAGACCCAGATGCAGACACGAGAAGCAGATGGTTCGAGTCTCTGATATTTATTATAATCCAAGGGGCAGACAAGAGAACGGTCGTGGACAGGCAAAAGATCATAACAAGGTCAGAGTCCAGGAGATACAGAGTGGCAGGCAGGCAGTATGGTCAGACAGGCGGGTTCAGAGTCAAGGCAGGCAAGGGTCAAAACCCGGGAGGACAAGCAAACAGAGATAAGGGGGGGGGGGGAAAGCAGGTAGCACGGAAAAAACACGCTGGTTGACTTGACGAGACGAACTGGCAACAGACGAACAGGGAACACAGGAATAAATACCCAGGGACTAATAGGGAAAACGAGTGACACCTGGAGGTGGGTGGAGACAATCACAAAGACAGGTGAAACAGATCAGGGTGTGACAATCTGCCTTTAAGTGATAAAGTCTTAAAATACCGTAGAAAGGCTTGTATAAAGTTGTAAATAAATTTAGATTTGATATTTCAGAGTGAGATTTTTTTTCTAGTTAAGACACCTATCACTTCAGAATAGGTTTTGTTCAGTCTTCCAATGAGCAGTGTGGTTATCTAATAGCTTCTACACTTTGAGACAAAAGGAGCTATCTAGAACCTAAAAGGGTTCTTTGGCTGTCCCCATAGCAGATGCATTTGAAGAACCCTTTTCAGTTCCAGGTAGAACCCTTTGGGTTCTAGGTAGAATCATTTTGGGTTCCATGTAGAACCCTTTTCACAGAGGGTTCTACATGGAACACAAAATTGTTACCCTATTGGGGACAACCCTTTATGTAGTAGAACCCTTTTGGAAGTCTTTTTTCTAAGAGTGTGTGCGATCCAGTGGTTTCACTCATCTTTACAGGGAGTTAACATTAAGCCTACCGCTCATCATCTCATCAGAGGGAAAATTACATATCCTTACTACTTTAGAAGAAGAAAAGGAACGGCCCTTTACCGTAATTCCTCGCTAACCCTGTTTAACCTTCCCTGGTGCCTGAATTAGCTCCTCTAAGCATTTATCTGAGCTAGACCACTAGAACAGCCCAGAGATCCATGACAGGGAGGCCTAGCCTATGTTATCCATGGCACCATGTTATCCACGGCAGGGAGGAAGCTGGGAGGCTGCTGTCTTTGAGACCGAGACGTCGTTAGTTACAACAGCTCTCTCTCATTTCCTGTAATTATAGATTACACATATGGAATCCCTATGTATGTTCTGTACACTGTAACCATCCCCTCCACAGTCAGGGCGTGTTGGCATAGACCCATGGTCTACATCTGAATTAAATAGGATATATGTACAGCATGGTGAAGCCTACAGTACAGTATAATGTATTTACAACATGGTGAAGCCTATATACTGAAGTATAATATATTTACAGCATGGTGAAGCCTATATACAGTACAGTATAATATATTTACAACATGGTGAAGCCTATATACTGAAGTATAATATATTTACAGCATGGTGAAGCCTATATACAGTACAGTATAATATATTTACAACATGGTGAAGCCTATATACAGTACAGTATAATATATTTACGGCATGGTGAAGCCTATATACAGTATAATATATTTACAGCATGGTGAAGCCTACAGTACAGTATAATGTATTTACAACATGGTGAAGCCTATATACTGAAGTATAATATATTTACAGCATGGTGAAGCCTATATACAGTACAGTATAATATATTTACAACATGGTGAAGCCTATATACAGTACAGTATAATATATTTACGGCATGGTGAAGCCTATATACAGTACAGTATAATATATTTACGGCATGGTGAAGCCTATATACAGTACAGTATAATATATTTACGGCATGGTGAAGCCTATATACAGTATAATATATTTACAGCATGGTGAAGCCTATATACAGTATAATATATTTACAACATGGTGAAGCCTATATACAGTACAGTATAATATATTTACAACATGGTGAAGCCTATATACAGTATAATATATTTACAACATGGTGAAGCCTATATACAGTATAATATATTTACAGCATGGTGAAGCCTATATACAGTATAATATATTTACAACATGGTGAAGCCTATATACAGTACAGTATAATATATTTACAGCATGGTGAAGCCTATATACAGTACAGTATAATATATTTACAACATGGTGAAGCCTATATACAGTACAGTATAATATATTTACAGCATGGTGAAGCCTATATACAGTACAGTATAATATATTTACAGCATGGTGAAGCCTATATACAGTATAATATATTTACAACATGGTGAAGCCTATATACAGTACAGTATAATATATTTACAGCATGGTGAAGCCTATATACAGTACAGTATAATATATTTACAACATGGTGAAGCCTATATACAGTATAATATATTTACAACATGGTGAAGCCTATATACAGTATAATATATTTACAACATGGTGAAGCCTATATACAGTACAGTATAATATATTTACAACATGGTGAAGCCTATATACAGTATAATATATTTACAACATGGTGAAGCCTATATACAGTATAATATATTTACAGCATGGTGAAGCCTATATACAGTATAATATATTTACAACATGGTGAAGCCTATATACAGTACAGTATAATATATTTACAGCATGGTGAAGCCTATATACAGTACAGTATAATATATTTACAACATGGTGAAGCCTATATACAGTACAGTATAATATATTTACAACATGGTGAAGCCTATATACAGTACAGTATAATATATTTACAACATGGTGAAGCCTATATACAGTATAATATATTTACAGCATGGTGAAGCCTATATACAGTATAATATATTTACAGCATGGTGAAGCCTATATACAGTATAATATATTTACAGCATGGTGAAGCCTATATACAGTATAATATATTTACAGCATGGTGAAGCCTATATACAGTATAATATATTTACAACATGGTGAAGCCTACAGTATAATATATTTACAACATGGTGAAGCCTATATACAGTACAGTATAATATATTTACAGCATGGTGAAGCCTATATACAGTATAATATATTTACAACATGGTGAAGCCTATATACAGTATAATATATTTACGGCATGGTGAAGCCTATATACAGTACAGTATAATATATTTACGGCATGGTGAAGCCTATATACAGTATAATATATTTACAACATGGTGAAGCCTATATACAGTATAATATATTTACAACATGGTGAAGCCTATATACAGTATAATATATTTACAACATGGTGAAGCCTATATACAGTATAATATATTTACAGCATGGTGAAGCCTATATACAGTATAATATATTTACAACATGGTGAAGCCTATATACAGTATAATATATTTACAACATGGTGAAGCCTATATACAGTATAATATATTTACAACATGGTGAAGCCTATATACAGTATAATATATTTACAACATGGTGAAGCCTATATACAGTATAATATATTTACAACATGGTGAAGTCTACAGAACAGTATAATATATTTACAACATGGTGAAGCCTATATACAGTATAATATATTTACGGCATGGTGAAGCCTACAGAACAGTATAATATATTTTTGGTTCCAGGTAGAACGGGTACCATGTAGAGCCGTCTGTGAAAACCCTGGAACGGGTTCTACCTGGAACCGAAAGGGGTTCTTCAAAAGGTTCTCCTTATGTGGACAGCCGACGACCCCTTTTTCGGTTCTGGATAGCACCTTTTTGTCTGTACCATATTGATTTCCACCTTACAGATCTGCAAACGTTGAAGGGTTAGGGCCAAGGGAAAAAGTGAATATAGGGATCGAATTGGTTTCTTCACGAGTTTATGGTTTGTTGACGTTCCTCAGGGTTCATCTGTAGATTACATGACACATGGCCCAGTCAATTACAGAAACATGTGTCTGATGTTATCATGCTACGGCTTGTCTCTGTACTTTGTTCTCTGGTGTTGTTTTCAGGTCTTAAGGTTGTTTGTATTGATTTGGTTGAACGACGAATAGCCATAGTGTATGTGTTCATTGTGTAATATAGTGTCGGATATAGGCTCCTTGAATTGCTTTGTCAGCAACATGTATCTCTGAATGTTGTCAGGCAGAGATGTCAGCGAGTCATGGTTCTAGGATCTCTAGGTTATTTTTGCAGTGCTCAACCTGATTCAAGTTTTCTTCTCCAAGAAAAAAAAAATGGCTTTCTGTTTTGATGCCCTGTCGGGATCCTCTGCATTCTATCATCAGGGGAATGTAGTGAATGGATGTTTCATGTATAGATTAAAAAACAAAATGCATTGAGGAAATCAGAGAAGTCACAATGCATTTGTCATACCTCTATACTCTCACAGTTCTGTATTCTCTTCATTCTGTACATTAAGATGCTCCCTGGCGTCTTAGCTACGTTCTGCCCCTGTTATGACATCACTTCCTAGTGTTATGAGGTCACTTCCTCCCCTGGTGTTGAAACAAAGAGCTGTTATTGGTCGACTTGTGTTGCACTGCATCGGACAGTGATTGCATGCCACGTCATCGACTGTGCAGTCTGGCATCAGTGCATTCGGAAAATAGGACCCCTTCATCTATTTCCACATTTCGTTACGTTACAGCCTTATTCTAAAATTGATTAAATTGTTTTTTTCCTCATCAATCTACACACAATACCCCATAATGACATCACAATACCCCATAATGACATCACAATACCCCATAATGACATCACAATAACCCATAATGACATCACAATACCACATAATGACAAAGCAAAAACTGTTTTTTTTAGAAGTGTTTGCAAATTTAAGAATGATGGAGACCACTATGTTCTTGGGGACCTAAAATCCTTCAGAAATGTTTTGGTACCCTTCCCCAGATCTGTGCCTCGACACAATCCTGTCTCGGAGCTCTACGGACAATTCCTTCAACCTCATGGCTTTGGTTTTTGCTCTGACATGCACTGTCAACTGTGGGACCTTAATATAGACAGGTGTGTGCCTTTCCAAATCATGTGCAATCAATTGAATTTACCCCAGGTGGACTCCAATCAAGTTGTAGAAACATCTCAAGGATGATCAATGGAAACAGGATGCACCTGATCTCAATTTCGAGTCTCATAGCAAAGGGTCTGAATACTTACATAAATAAGGTATTGAGTATTGAGCGTATATTGATGAGGAAAAACATGTATTTAAGTCAATTTTAGAATAAGGATGTAACGTAACAAAATGTGGAAAAAGTGAAGGGGTCTGAATACTTTCTGAATGCACCATATGATGTGGTCAGCTGATATGTTAAATACCTATCCAGGCATTGTAAGATCTGACATGTGTCTGTCTACAATGTAGTCTGTCAGGAACTCAACCATTACATTAGTGGGTTACTGGCAGACAGGAGGCTCTGCTGCTGATATGCTGACGTTATCTAGGAGCCTCCTCTGTCTCTCTCGCTCTCCCCCTCTCTCCCTCCTCTGCTCTGCTCTCTCTCTCTCATCTCTCTCTCTCTCTCTCCCTCCTCTGCTCTCTCTGTCTCGCTCTCTCTCCTCTGCTCTCTCTCTCCCCCTCTCTCTCCCTCTGCTCTGCTCTGCTCTCTCTCTCTCATCTCTCGCTGGCTCTCTCCTCTGCTCTCTCTCTCCCCCTCCTCTCTCTCCTCCCTCTTTCCTCTGGATGCCTGAGCGAGTCTGTGCTTGTCCTGGGCTGCAACTAGACTGGACGAAGCCCCTCTCCCCCTGTGAATGAGGGAGTAAAGGAGAGAGGGAGTAAAGGAGAGAGGAAATAAGTGAGTTAGGGGCTCGTCCGTCCGTGCACCCAGGGAAGAAGCAACTCCTCTGGCTGTGTAAAAGGCCCTGCTGCCTTTCAGCTCATTGCAGACATAGCGGGAGTCACAGCTGATGTTTGGCAGACATACTATCCGGAGAGAGTGCCATGGAAGAGGAGGTAAGTGCTCTTCTATTCACCCCCCCCCCCCCCAGGCAGAACAATGTGTTTGTGAGAGGTCTAGGGTGTGGAGACTGCTATGCCTATAGTGCTTGTTGTAATCATTCTACTGCAGTGAATCCTGTCTAGTTTTTGTTGTAATCATTCTACTGCAGCTAATCCTGTCTAGTTGTTATGTTATGATCATTCTACTGCAGCTAGAGTCCTGTCTAGTTGTTATGTTATGATCATTCTACTGCAGCTAGAGTCCGGTCTAGTTGTTATGTTGTAATCATTCTACTGCAGTGAATCCTGTTTAGTTTTTGTTTTAATCATTCTACTGCACCTAATCCTGTCTAGTTTTTGTTGTGTTGTGATCATTCTACTGCAACTAATCCTGTTTAGTTTTTACGTTGTAATCATTCTACTGCAGTTAGAGTCCTGTCTAGTTTTTTCTAGGGGTAGAGGGTACAGAGAGTGGGACTGGACCTAGTGTGTTGGGGGGACTACTTCGCCCAGTGTTTTATGTTGTGTTAATTCTAAGAGCAGCTATGGTCCAGACATCTACTGTAGCAACGTCAGGAAGGCCGGTTCTAGAATGTGCGGGGTGCAGATTGGTTATTTATAGGTATATGAACAGCTGTAGCAGCAATGAAAGGGAACAGGTCTCTTTCTCAACATGGCTTCCTGTGTGTGTGTGTGTGTGTGTGTGTGTGTGTGTGTGTGTGTGTGTGTGTGTGTGTGTGTGTGTGTGTGTGTGTGTGTGTGTGTGTGTGTCAGACAGGGGAAAGTACGTAGTCCCTGGTGCATTACAAGGGGCTGCAGTATTTGGTAAACATAGCTAGGATATGGTGGTGGTGGGACGGGCGGGAGGGTACCCAAAGTAAAGAATTCCAATCATGCATTTAAAATGAATTGGAAGAGCTTTACTGGCCGGCCATTGCGGTGGTTCAGTTGCCCCATGACAGTGTTCCAAAAAAACTGCTCCGGTTTCTAAATAAGAAAATACATCAGTAGAGATTAAATAAAATGTTATTCATCGACATGCTTGGTAAACAACGGGTGTGGACTAACAGTGAAATGCTGAGTCACGGGTCCTTCCCAACAATGCAGAGAGAGAGAGAGAGAGAGAGAGAACATAGAGAAATAATAAGGGGGGGATAGGCAGGGTTCAGAGGTCATGGAGGTAGAGATGTACATATAACCAGGAATAAAGTGACAGATGGTTTAACAGTAGCAGCAGCGTAAGTGATGAATCAGAGCAGCTTACCGATCACTGTACCTGTAAACAGCCCATCTGTAAATAGCCCACCCGACTACCTCATCCCCATATTAATAGTTATCCTCTTGCTCTTTTGCACCCCCAGTATCTCTACTTGCACATCATCATCATCTGCACATCTATCACTCCAGTATTAACGCTAAATTGTAATTATTTTCGCCTCTAGGGCCTATTTATTGCCTTACCTCCCTAATCTTCTACATTTGCACACACTGTACATAGATCTTTCTACTTTTCTTTTCTTTTGTGTTATTGACTGTACGTTTGTTTATGTGTAACCCTGTGTTGTTGTTTTTGTCGCACTGCTTTGCTTTATCTTGGCCAGGTCACGGGGTTGTAAATGAGAACTTGTTCTCAACTTGCCTACCTGGTTAAATAAAGGTGAAATAAAATAAATAAATAAAAAATGAGTAGGGGGTTAGTGCAAAAAGGGTGAATGCAGATAATCCGTGTAACTATTTGGTATACCCTCAAATTAAAGCTGACAGTCTGCACTTTAACCTCATGGTGAATGTATCATTTCAAGTCCAAAGTGCTGGATTACAGACCCAAAACAACAACATGTCAACTTCCCAATACTTTTGGAGCTCACTAGTAGTAACTAGGCAACAAGACAGACAATAAACAGTAATAGCGGCGTATGTGATGAGTCGAAAAAAAGTTAGTGCAAAAAGGGTCAATGTAGATAATCCGGAGAGATATTGGTTAACTATTTAGCAGTCTTATAGCTTGGGGGTAGAAGCTGTTCAGGGTCCTGTTGGTTCCAGACTTGGTACATTGCTACCGCTTGCCGTGTGGTAGCAGAGAGAACAGTCTACGACTAGGGTGGCTGATGTCTGACAATTTTTAGGGCCTTCCTCTGACACCGCCTGGTATAGAGGTCCTGGGTGGCAGGGAACTCGGCCCCAGTGATGTACTGGGCGGTAAGCACTACCCTCTGTAGTGCCTTGTGGTTGGATGCCGAGCAGTTGCAATACCAAGCCGGTGATGCAGCCAGTCAAGATGTTCTCAATGGTGCAGCTGAAGGACTTTAAGGAAGATCTGAGGACACATGTCAAATCTTTTCAACCTCCTGAGGGGTAAGAGGCACTGTCGTGCCCCCTTCACGACTGTGTTGGTGTATGTGGACCATGATAGGTCCTTAGTGATGTGGACACCGAGGAACTTGAAGCTCTCAACCCGCTCCACTACAGCCCCGTCAATGTGAATGGGGGCGTGCTCTGTTTCCTGTAGTCCACGATCAGCTCCTTTGTCTTGCTGACGGTGAGGGAGAGGTTGTTGTCCTGGCACAGCACTGCCAGGTCTCTGACCTTCTCCCTATAGGCTGGCTCATCGTCGTCGGTGATCAGGCCTACCACCGTCGTGTTGTTGGCAAACTTAAGAGGGTGTTGGAGTCATGAGTGAACAGGGAGTACAGGAGGGGACTGAGCACGCACCCCTGAGGGGGCACCCGTGTTGAGGGTCAGTGTAACAGTGTAGGTTCCGTCCCTCTCTTCGCCCCAAAGCGGGCTCAAACCAGGGACCCTTGCACACATCAACAACTGACACCCACTGAAGCATCGTTACCCATCGCGCCACAAGAGCCACGTCCCTTGCGACGCAAGGGGAAACCCTACTTCAAGTCTCAGAGCGAGTGACGTCACTGATTGAAACGCTATTAGCGCGCACCACCGCTAACTAACTAGCCATTTCACATCGGTTACATCAGCACGGCGGATGTGTTGTTGCCTACCCTCACCACCTGAGGCGTCCTGTCAGGAAGTCCAGGATCAAGTTGCAGAAGGAGTTGTTCAGTCCCAGGGTCCTTAGCTTAGAGATGAGCTTGGAGGAAACTATGGTGTTGAAGTCTGAGCTGTAGTCAATAAACAACATTCTCACTTAGGTGTTCCTTTTGTCCAAGTGGGAAAGAGCAGAGTGGAGTGCAATGGAAATTGGATCATCTGTGGATCTGTTTGGGGCGGTATGCGAATTGGAGTGGTGTCACGTTCGTTAGAATAATCGGACCAAGGCGCAGCGTGAGTAGCATTCCACATTTTTAATATAAATTGAAACTAAGCAACATACAAAAACAATAAACGAAACGTGACGACAATGAAACTACACATAAACACAATATCCCATAACCCCCAGGTGGAAAACATGCTACTTAAGTATGATCCCCAATTAGAGACAACGATTACCAGCTGCCTCTAATTGGGAATCATACACAATCACCAACATAGAAAAACAAACCTAGAACCCCACATAGAAATAATAAACTAGACTAACCCCCCCAGTCACGCCTTGACCTACTCTACCATAGAAAATAAAAGCTTTCTGTGGTCAGGATGTGACAAGTGGGTCCTGGGTGTCTGGGATGAGGGTGTTGATGTGAGCCATAACCAGCCTTTCAAAGCACTTCATGGCTACAGATGCGAGTGCTACTGGGCGATAGTCATTTAGGTTACCTTGATGTTTTTGGGCACAGGGACTATGGTGGTCTGCTTGACAAGGCCAGCCTGATCTTTGAACTATTTGTGCTGTCTATCTGGCAAGACAGCACCTAACAGTTCTGGGACAAGGATAGATTTACAAAAAGTGACTATATGTTCCAATATAAACATTAGCATAGGTCTACCATTCCTAGTACCTTGCTTCGTTCTGAGTGATATGCTAGCTGGACTGTGGATATTGAAACAGAAAACAATCAGTCAGTAGCAAAGCCAGCCAGTCATGGAACTTCTCTTTTGTTGTTGTTTTCTTTTACTGTTACAGCAGTCAGTCTTGTCTTGTTGACATTTCATTGAGATCTCTCTCCAGTTACCCATGGCCTCTAATCGAGACAGAAGTCCTTGAGACCCAGACCAACACATAACGAGAGCTTGGGAACTATGTAATGAGTAACGTCCATGGCGACATTTTGAGGTTACTGTAACTATAAATGCCTTCAACCAGTGTGTGCCCAGTGGGCAATTTTTTAAATATAAATAAACACGATTTTTTCCATTGTATTCCCGAACTTTGCTGTGCTTTTAAATGGTTGAAAGCACCATGATTAGGGGGTGTGCCGACATGGCCATACTCATATTTATAATTGTATCCAGAAATGGACAGTTGCACGTTCTCACTGCAAAAGAAAATACTGCAGATTAGGAGCAGTGAGCGGAGTGTTGTGTCTGTGTGTCCTCAATTTGCAGCGAGCAGCGAAGTTTGCTGTCACTCAGTCAGAATGCCCATAGGTTTCATATTTTTTCCCCCTACCCTTGGCCCCGCTTGTTAGATATTATGCACATTGATCGCTTGATAACAAACATCCTCACCTTGTGATTTATCATACTAGCAGGCAGCAGCAATCTAAACGATCAGACTGAAAGCATGCAAGGAAAAGTGATCGGTTGAAATTATGAAGCGAGTGGACAGAGAAAATACAGCTTCACTCTATCCAATCAGAGCGGCAGGATCAACGTACAGCCCGCCCATCTCTTTACAGACAGGCAAACTAGCCAGTTGAGTTATCTAGAGCACGTAGGACCGAGCGCATGTCTGACTCAAAGACAGTACAGTATGCTTTAGAAACTCTGGGACTGTACAGTATGCTTTAGAAACTCTGGGACAGTACAGTATGCTTTAGAAACTCTGGGACTGTACAGTATGCTTTAGAAACTCTGGGGACTGTACAGTATGCTTTAGAAACTCTGGGACTGTACAGTATGCTTTAGAAACTCTGGGACAGTACAGTATGCTTTAGAAACTCTGGGACTGTACAGTATGCTTTAGAAACTCTGGGACTGTACAGTATGCTTTAGGAACTCTGGGACTGTACAGTATGCTTTAGAAACTCTGGGACTGTACAGTATGCTTTAGAAACTCTGGGACTGTACAGTATGCTTTAGAAACTCTGGGGACTGTACAGTATGCTTTAGAAACTCTGGGACTGTACAGTATGCTTTAGGAACTCTGGGACTGTACAGTATGCTTTAGAAACTCTGGGACTGTACAGTATGCTTTAGAAACTCTGGGACTGTACAGTATGCTTTAGAAACTCTGGGACTGTACAGTATGCTTTAGAAACTCTGGGACTGTACAGTATGCTTTAGAATCTCTGGGACTGTACAGTATGCTTTAGAAACTCTGGGACTGTACAGTATGCTTTAGAAACTCTGGGACTGTACAGTATGCTTTAGAAACTCTGGGACTGACTGACATGAGAAAGATGCTTGCTGGCACCCGAAAATATTTTTACGAACACAGATAATTTGAAAATATACTCGGATCTTAGGCGTATCCAGAAAATAGCCCATATCCGTTGCAATACTAATTTTGTCCGACTACTCGGCACACCCCTAGCAGTGATAGACATTTGGGTGGACTAAACCAACAATCAGATGTTATTTTTCCCATTGTAATTTTGTTGTTTTTAACATGGTTGAAAGTATAGTGATAAAACATTGGAAATTCAACTAACTTTTGTCTCTCTTTATGAGCGGGTGCATAGAGTTTGTAATCTCAACCAAATATTATCCACGTTGAAATGACATGGTGTGCCCAGTGGGAATGCTCTGTGTGCCGTCTTGGACAGAGGCTACTGTAATCTGCTAACTAACCAGAGATAGAGTCAAGACCGAAGTCCTTGAGACTCAGACCCAATCTATAATCAAGACAGAAGTCTTTGAGAGCCAGACTAAGACCCGACCTTTCAAGACCTAACCTCTCGTGGGTATACTACGTAAACAAATTCTGTAAAATTTTATTTCTGGGTTAACCGAGATTACTGAAGACCCAGGCCATGACTCAGTGTATTAAGATAATGACCAGACCATGACTCAGTGTATTAAGATAATGACCAGACCATGACTCAGTGTATTAAGATAATGACCAGACCATGACTCAGTGTATTAAGATAATGACCAGACCATGACTCAGTGTGTTAAGATAATGACCAGGCCATGACTCAGTGTATTAAGATAATGACCAGACCATGACTCAGTGTATTAAGATAATGACCAGACCATGACTCAGTGTATTAAGATAATGACCAGACCATGACTCAGTGTATTAAGATAATGACCAGGCCATGACTCAGTGTATTAAGATAATGACCAGGCCATGACTCAGTGTGTTAAGATAATGACCAGACCATGACTCAGTGTGTTAAGATAATGACCAGGCCATGACTCAGTGTATTAAGATAATGACCTGACCATGACTCAGTGTATTAAGATAATGACCTGACCATGACTCAGTGTATTAAGATAATGACCAGACCAATGGTCAGTTCTAATGTGGATAAAACAAGATTCAGACCTCCTGATATGCTCAATGTAACTATGCTTAATGGAACGTAGAACATTTCAGCCGTGGTTGAATTGCGTTTCTCCTGCTCCTCGCATGTCCTCATCATCCGGCTCCGCAGGGGAAGTAATACTGTGAGTGATTCTACATCTTGGTTCGATGTATCTTGTTACAGTGACAGTATATAGATTGATTTTCAGTGTGCTGTGGATAGCTCAGTTCAGAGTTCTGGCTTTTTTCACTAATGTGTTCATCTATGGTTCTACCTTGAATAGCCCGTGTAGATTACTCAAATCTTGAAGTTGGGAGTGAACTGAAGGCTGTTTGCATTTCAAGGCATCCAAGGCTTTCCTGTGTGGTGGTGTACTTCATGGACCATTTTCACAGACAGAGTATTCATTGAAATAGCTTTTTATTCCAGGTCTAGAGGCGTAATCTATGTCTGGGAAACGGGTCCTATATCTGGGAATGTCAGCTGACTGTGTTTGTGTGTTGACGGTGTGTTTGACTGTGTGTGTGTGTGTGTGTGTGTGTGTGTGTGTGTGTGTGTGTGTGTGTGTGTGTGTGTTGTTTGTCTCCTCCCAGGTGGACAAGCATCAAAAGAGTAAGGACTCTGTGTTCTTCCGGGATGGAAAGAAGAGGATTGACTTCGTCCTGTCCTATGTGGATGACCGAGACGGAGAGAGGAAACAGGTGAGATTCACCTGCAGAAACACACCTGGGCTATAAACTACTATTCCTCTAGTGCCTAGTTATCACAGGGGTTTCATTGTAGTTCTCAGTGATACTTAATACTGGTTTCTGAGCACAGGACACAGCCTGGGTAAACCTGACTGAATGCTCCACTTCGTTGTGAGGTAGTTCAGAGTTCGTTCTGGTTTAATCCGGCTACGTGACTCTGTAGTTGGTAATACTACAATAATACAGGGTAAATAAGATGTATGAAAATAATTCAGGATGCTGTAATACATAGCACTCTCCCTTCACTTGACTCACTTTACTTGACTCACTTCACTTGACTCACTTCACTTCACTTGACACGCTTTACTTGACTCACTTGACTCACTTGACTTTAATTGACACACTTTAATTGACTCACTTTACTTGACTCACTTCACTTGACTCACTTCACTTTAATTGACAGACTTTACTTGACTCACTTGACTCACTTGACTTTAATTGACTCACTTTACTTGACCCACTTCACACACTTCACTTGACTTGACTCACCTCACTTGTCAGTACCAGCTAGGTACGTCTCTTGCCAAGCTGTTCATAATAGCAAGTGTTGACTGTTGATCGTGTTCATATTTCAGAAATAAGCTACATGACACAAATACCTTGAAACAAGATGAAACATTTAAGCTAAGCTAAGCTACAGTACAGTACCTATAATTCCTCATTCCTAGCCAGTGACTGAGCCCCACGGAATGGAATGTCATTATCATCTGCATCCTGCTTTGAGTTAGCCTTGAATTGACCCTTAGTTTCCTTGGTAACTTTGTTATTTAAGTATATTTGAGTACTGTTTGCATGCTGTGTGGGAGAAGTAGCCATTTTGAGGTGAAGCTTCCTGTACACAAAGTTCATATGATAAAGTGACTTGACTTTTTCCACATTTTGTTATATTACAGCCTTATTCTAAAATTGATGAAATTGTATTTTTTCCCTCATCAATCTACACACAATGCCCCATAATGAAAAAGCAAAAACGTTTTTTTTTTAATTTTAGCAAATGTATAAAAAAAACAACAGCAGAAATATCACATTTACATAAGTATTCAGACACTTTACTCAGTGCTTTGTTGAAGCACCTTTGGTAGCGATTACAGCCTCGATTCTTCTTGGGAATAACGCTACAAGCTTGGCACACCTGTATTTGGGGAGTTTCTCCCATTATTTTCTGCAGATCCTCTCAAGCTCTGTCAGGTTGGATGGGGAGCATCGCTGCAAAGTTATTTTCAGGTCTCTCCAGAGATGTTTGATCGTGTTCAAGTCCGGGCTCTGGCTGGGCCACTCAAGGACATTCAGAGACTTGTCCCGAAGCCACTCCTGTGTTGTCTTGGCTGTGTACTTAGGGTCGTTGTCCTGTTGGAAGGTGAACCTTCGCCCCAGTCTGAGATCCTGAGCACTCTGGAGCAGGTTTTCATCAAGGATCTCTCTGTACTTTGCTTTGTTCATCTTTCCCTCGATCCTGACTAGTCTCCCAGTCCCTGCCACTGAAAAACATCCCCAGAGCATGATGCTGCCACCACCATGCTTCACCGTAGGGATGCTGCCAGGATTCCTCCAGACGTGACGCTTGGCATTCAGGCCAAAGGGTTCAATATTGTTTCTCATGGTCTGAGAGTCCTTTGGGTGCCTTTTTAGCAAATAAAGCAGGCTGTCATGTGCCTTTTACTGAGGAGGGGCTACTGTCTGTCCACTCTACCATAAAGGCCTAATTGGTGGAGTGCTGCAAAGAGCTCTGTCAGAGTGACCATCGGGTTCTTGGTCACCTCCCTGACCAAGGCCCTTCTCCTTTGATTGCTCAATTTGGCCGGACAGCCAGCTCTAGGAAGAGTTTTGGTGGTTTCCAAACTTCTTCATTTAAGAATGATGGAGGCCACTGTGTTCTTGAGGACCTTCAATGCTGCAGAAATATTTTGGTACCCTTCCCCAGATCTGTGCCTCGACATAATCCTGTCTCAGAACTCTACGGACAATTCCTTCGACCTCATGGTTTGGTTTTTGCTCTGACATGCACTGTCAACTGTGTGACCTTTATATAGACAGGTGTGTGCCTTTCCAAATCATGTCCAATCAATTGAATTTACCACAGGTGGACTCCAATCAAGTTGTAGAAACATCTCAATGTTGATCAATGAAAACAGGATGCACCTGAGCTAAATTTCGAGTCTCATAGCGAAGGGTCTGAATAATGATGTATATCATGTATTTGTTTTTTTTATTTTTAATACATTTGCAAATATTTCTATAACGTGTAGCTGGCACTAGTAAACATGGTGATCAGACGGTTTATAGAGAGCAGCCAATGGGTGGGTCTTCTGGGAGGAGGGCAACCAATGGGTGGGTCTTCTGGGAGGAGGGCAACCAATGGGTGTATCTTCTGGGAGGGGGGCAACCAATGGGTGCTTTACCTATTTCAGACCAGGTAGCGACTACTCTCTCCAAAGTCAAGACAGAACTCTCCGCTCCTCTCCTCTCCTCTTTCTTCTCGCTCCTCTCTCCTCTCCTCTTTCTTCTCGCTCCTCTCCTCTCTCCTCTCCTCTATGCTCCTCTCTCTTCTCTCCTCTTTTCTTTTCTTCCTTCTATTTTGTGTCAACAGGAGAGGCGGAGGGAATATGAGGCCAACCTACAGAAAGCAGGGCTGGAGCTGGAGACAGAGGATAAATCGGTAAGATTCCTGCCCTGAAGGTTTATCTGATTACATCTAACCAAGTTCTGGTGAATAAATAGCCTGGTCCCAGATATGTCTGTGTTGCTAGCACCATCAGACCAGAGGAGTTAGCAACACAGCATAAACAGATCTGGAATCAGGCTAGTGAATAACACCATTGGACCAGAGAAGTTAGCAACACAGCATAAACAGATCTGGGACCAGGCTAGTGAATAACACCATCTGACCAGAGGAGTTAGCAACACAGCATAAACAGATCTGGGACCAGGCTAGTGAATAACACCATCGGACCAGAGAAGTTAGCAACATAGCATAAACAGATATATGCTAGTGAATAACACCATCGGACCAGAGGAGTTAGCAACACAGCATAAACAGATCTGGGACCAGGCTAGTGAATGAATAAAGGTCTGAAACGAGATATTTAGTATACAGGGACAGACTGTCTTGGCAGTGTTTTTGTACAGGGGAATGCAATTACTCTTTCTCACCACTGGGGAGATATATTTAGTATACAAGGACAGACTGTCTTGGCAGTGTTTTTGTAAAGGGGAGAAGGGGGGGGGAGATAGATCAATAGAAATACTCAGATTTATTAACTTTACACCACAGTACAGGAAAATGGTTTGTTTTGTGGTGGTGGAGGCCAAGTTTAGCTTAAGTAGCTAAACTTGGCTATTGGTTAAATAATTGACAAGCTTTGTCTGTTCGTCTGTCCGTCTGCCTTTCTGTCTGTCCGTCTGTCCATCCATCTCCACATCTATCTATCTATCTCTTCATATCTCCATCTCTCCATCTCTCTCCTCCAATCAGGAGTCAGATGACAGGAAGACATACTTTGTGAAGATCCACGCTCCATGGGAGGTTTTGGCCACCTACGCCGATGTCCTCAAGATCAAGGTTCCCTTCAAGGAAAACGACATCCCCGTTCACCAGGTACAGTAGGCAGCCAGGTAGCCTAGCGGTTAGCGAGACGGGCCAAGTAAACGGATTGTTTTCCGGTTCCAATACCAGAACTGAAAGAAAATATCTGGTCAGTCTTTGGACTGTAAGAGAAAAGGTAGGCTGATCCCAGATCTGTTTGTGTTCATGCCAACTACATTGTTGTCATTGTCATCCGAAACATGTTTGTGGAAAGTAAAGTATTATTTTTCTTAATATGTTCTTCATCCAGGACATTCCCATGGACTGGTTGTTCACACCTTTCCGTCTACCGGACCACATTATGAATCCTGAACCTGACTATTTCACCTCACCTTTCAACAAGGGAAAGATTGACTTCTTCCTCATCGATGACAAGGAGACATTCTTCCCTCCTTCCGTCCGCAACAGGATAGTAAGTAGGCCAACATAAAAGGGCTTTTTGTATAAGAGAATCAAAGTAGAAGAATTGGCTTCTCTTCTGAGTCTCGTTCCTCTCAGGGTTTCTTCCTGGATGTATAAGCACTTTGTGACAACTGTTGATGTAAAAATGGCTTTATAAATTAATTTGGAATGTGGTCATGGCAGTATAGTGACTTGTAGAATAGACAGTCCTCTATTTGTAGAATTGGGGAATCTCTATGTATGTATTGCTCTCTCTCTGCTCCCCCCAGGTCTACTACATCCTAGCACGTTGTCCCTACCACAAGACGGACAGAGAGGACAAGAAGGGTATCAAGCGCCTGCTCAACAACGGCACCTACGGGTCTGCCTTCCCACTACATGATGTAAGAAGCTACTGTCCAACAGTGACCAGGGTTGGGGTCAATTCCGTTTAAATTCCAGTTAATTTAGGACGTACACTGAAATTACAATTATAATTTTATTCTATGCTTTTTCAATGAGAAAAATGTGGAATTGGAATTTTGGTTTCCTTTCTGAAATGACTGGATTTGAAATGGAATTGACCCCCAAAAACTGTGAAAGTGACCTTCCCTCCTAGTAGGGATAACTGGATGTTATATCATTATAACCAGCTTTGCCCTCTGGGCTCTTGTGAGGCTGTTTCATATGCACGTACAGCCATTGAGTACCCGTGAAGTCATTCATCTAGTGGTGGAAATGGGGAAGGAATTGTTTTGTGTGCACAATTCATATAGTAATTCCCCCAAAAAAGGTATCTTTATCAAAATGGATCCTATTATCGTCCCCTCTGGAATGAGACATTCCACTAGTGGTTAGAGCGTAGAGGTGGCAGCGTAGCCTAGTGGTTAGAGCGTAGAGGTGGCAGCGTAGCCTAGTGGTTAGAGCGTAGAGGTGGCAGCGTAGCCTAGTGGTTAGAGCGTAGAGGTGGCAGCGTAGCCTAGTGGTTAGAGTGTAGAGGTGGCAGCGTAGCCTAGCGGTTAGAGTGTAGAGGTGGCAGCGTAGCCTAGTGGTTAGAGCGTAGAGGTGGCAGGTAGACTAGTGGTTAGAGTGTTGGACTTGTAACCAAAAGATTGCAAGATCAAATCTCTGAGCTGAATTTTGCAATCATAGAAAGGCATGTTATGGATAAGGATGAACAGTAGGACCATGACATGATAAATGGCCTGTTTCCCTCTGTATGTATAAAGTCTCGATACTGGAAGCCATCCAGGGATTCCAACAGTGAGAGTGAGAGATTCAACCTCTACACCCACTGGGCCCAGTTCTTCAGTTTCTTCAAAGAGCAGCCCCTCAACTTGATACGGTGAGAACACAACACCAAGCCAGGGATTTCCATCCAACTCAGATTAACAACCTGTGCACATTGATATACTGTACTTTTAAGGCAATGTCCCTAATATTTGTGGATCTCACATTTCCCTGTTAACTTCACGGATTTCGAGCTAAAGCAGAAGTCCTCTTTAAAAGTGAACCCGCAAAACACAGGTCATTTATCTGCGTTTTGTTTGAATCAAGTCTCCACGTTGTCCTCTTTTATATTTTTTTAGACACTAAACAGACTTGTTGTTGTTTGATTGGTTGTGTTGTATTTCCCATAACAGGAAGTATTACGGGGAGAAGATGTT
Organism: Salmo trutta; assembly: GCF_901001165.1. Lineage (NCBI taxonomy): Eukaryota > Metazoa > Chordata > Actinopteri > Salmoniformes > Salmonidae > Salmo > Salmo trutta. The sequence goes on along the minus strand of NC_042963.1, from coordinate 56,492,028 downwards.
TGATTGGTTGTGTTGTATTTCCCATAACAGGAAGTATTACAGGGAGAAGATGTTTGATTGGTTGTGTTGTATTTCCCATAACAGGAAGTATTACGGGGAGAAGATGTTTGATTGGTTGTGTTGTATTTCCCATAACAGGAAGTATTACGGGGAGAAGATGTTTGATTGGTTGTGTTGTATTTCCCATAACAGGAAGTATTACGGGGAGAAGATGTTTGATTGGTTGTGTTGTATTTCCCATAACAGGAAGTATTACGGGGAGAAGATGTTTGATTGGTTGTGTTGTATTTCCCATAACAGGAAGTATTACGGGGAGAAGATGTTTGATTGGTTGTGTTGTATTTCCCATAACAGGAAGTATTACGGGGAGAAGATGTTTGATTGGTTGTGTTGTATTTCCCATAACAGGAAGTATTACGGGGAGAAGATTGGGATCTACTTTGCCTGGCTGGGTTTCTACACTGAGATGCTGTTCTTCGCTGCGGTGGTAGGCCTGATCTGTTTTCTCTATGGATTGTTCACCTTCGATGACAACGTCTGGAGGTGAGGACCCCTGAATCCCAATTCAACCCCTAGGCACTATTTCCCCCCCCCCCCCCAGCCTAAAAATGGCAGGTTAATTAAGATTTTGGCTGGACTGAAAGGCCGGTTTCCCAAACACAGTTAAGACTTTGGCTAGAATGAAAGGCATACTGAATGGAGAATCTACTGTATGTCTGGGATTCCGTGTTCAGGAATCCAGGAACCTCAATATGTTTCCTGGAAAAACATTTTTTTTACAGTATGTTATGAGAATATCATGTTTTTTTTAATAAAAATCAAATCTTGTTTCAGTAAAGAAATCTGTAGTGAGGAGATTGGAGGCAACATCATCATGTGTCCGCTGTGTGATAAGAAATGTGGCTACTGGAAACTCAACTCAACATGTAACTCTTCCTGGGTATGAAGTCCAGGCTTTATAAATTGCACTGTGAAGATTGTTATAGTGTACAGACAAGACACTGTTAATGATATGATCATTTTGTGACCAGAACTTCAGGTCCAAGTCAATAAACGTGCTCTTATTTTTGTTCTTCTATCAGCAATCACATATGTTTGACAACGTGGGGACGGTGTTCTTTGCCATATTCATGGGGATTTGGGGTAAGTGACAAGTCTCAGTGAATATTAAGTGACAGTCTCAGTGAATATTAAGTGACAGTCTCAGTGAATATTAAGTGACAGTCTCAGTGAATATTAAGTGACAGTCTTAGTGAATATTAAGTGACAGTCTTAGTGAATATTAAGTGTCACTCTTAGTGAATATTTAATGTCAGTCTTAGGGAATATTTAATGTCAGTCTTAGGGAATATTTAATGTCAGTCTTAGGGAATATTTAATGTCAGTCTTAGTGAATATTAAGTGACAGTCTTAGTGAATATTAAGTGACAGTCTCAGTGAATATTAAGTGTCAGTCTCCGTGAATATTAAGTGACAGTCTAGTGAATATTAAGTGACAGTCTCAGTGAATATTAAGTGACAGTCTCAGTGAATATTAAGTGACAGTCTCAGTGAATATTAAGTGACAGTCTCCGTGAATATTAAGTGACAGTCTCAGTGAATATTAAGTGACAGTCTCAGTGAATATTAAGTGACAAGTCTTAGTGAATATTAAGTGACAGTCTCAGTGAATATTAAGTGAGTCTCAGTGAATATTAAGTGACAGTCTCAGTGAATATTAAGTGACAGTCTCAGTGAATATTAAGTGACAGTCTAGTGAATATTAAGTGACAGTCTTAGTGAATATTTAATGACAGTCTCAGTGAATATTAAGTGACAGTCTTAGTGAATATTAAGTGACAGGCTCAGTGAATATTAAGTGACAAGTCTTAGTGAATATTAAGTGACAAGTCTCAGTGAATATTAAGTGACAGTCTCAGTGAATATTAAGTGACAGTCTTAGTGAATATTAAGTGACAGTCTTAGTGCTTAGTGAATATTAAGTGACAGTTTTAGTGAATATTAAGTGGCAGTCTTAGTGAATATTAAGTGACAGTCTTAGTGAATATTAAGTGACAGTCTTAGTGAATATTAAGTGACAGTCTCAGTGAATATTAAGTGACAGTCTCAGTGAATATTAAGTGACAGTCTCAGTGAATATTAAGTGACAGTCTTAGTGAATATTAAGTGACAGTCTTAGTGAATATTAAGTGACAGTCTTAGTGAATATTAAGTGACAGTCTCTAGTGAATATTAAGTGACAGTCTCAGTGAATATTTAAGTGACAGTCTCAGTGAATATTAAGTGACAGTCTCAGTGAATATTAAGTGACAGTCTCAGTGAATATTAAGTGACAAGTCTCAGTGAATATTAAGTGACAGTCTCAGTGAATATTAAGTGACAGTCTTAGTGAATATTAAGTGACAGTCTTAGTGAATATTAAGTGACAGTCTTAGTGAATATTAAGTGACAGTCTTAGTGAATATTAAGTGACAGTCTCAGTGAATATTAAGTGACAGTCTCAGTGAATATTAAGTGACAGTCTCAGTGAATATTAAGTGACAGTCTTAGTGAATATTAAGTGACAGTCTTAGTGAATATTAAGTGACAGTCTTAGTGAATATTAAGTGACAGTCTCAGTGAATATTAAGTGACAGTCTTAGTGAATATTAAGTGACAGTCTTAGTGAATATTAAGTGACAGTCTTAGTGAATATTAAGTGACAGTCTTAGTGAATATTAAGTGACAGTCTTAGTGAATATTAAGTGACAGTCTTAGTGAATATTAAGTGACAGTCTTAGTGAATATTAAGTGACAGTCTTAGTGAATATTAAGTGACAGTCTAGTGAATATTAAGTGACAGTCTTAGTGAATATTAAGTGACAGTCTTAGTGAATATTAAGTGACAGGCTCAGTGAATATTAAGTGACAGTCTTAGTGAATATTAAGTGACAGTCTCAGTGAATATTAAGTGACAGTCTCAGTGAATATTAAGTGACAGTCTCAGTGAATATTAAGTGACAGTCTTAGTGAATATTAAGTGACAGTCTCAGTGAATATTAAGTGACAGTCTTAGTGAATATTAAGTGTCAGTCTTAGTGACTATTAAGTGACAGTCTTAGTGAATATTAAGTGACAGTCTTAGTGAATATTAAGTGACAGTCTTAGTGAATATTAAGTGTCAGTCTTAGTGAATATTAAGTGACAGTCTCAGTGAATATTAAGTGACAGTCTCAGTGAATATTCCCTTGAGGGAAGTTGAGCCAATGACCATGGGATAAGCTGAGCCAATTCTTGGTCGTCTTAAACCAATCTATTTTGAAACAAAAGTATACACCTCACACACATGGTTATGGGCTTAAAAAATAAGACGCCTGTATAATGTCAGATATAGAGTCGAAATGTATTAGATTTTGAGTCTGCATCCCAATTTTACACTGAGTTTTCGTCGTAAAAAACAACGTTATTAATTATGAAATTACTAAAAAGGCCAAAGAGGGCGCTTTTGGTCATTGACTGCAGGAAAGGGCTACCGTAATTTCCGGACTATTAAGCGCACCTGAATATAAGCCGCACCCACTGAATAATTTTTTTTTTTTTTTTGAACATAAATAAGCCGCACATGTCTATAAGCCGCAGGTGCCTACCGGTACATTGAAACAAATTAACTTTACACAGGCTTTAACGAAATACGGCTTGTAACAAAAATAAATAGGCTTTAACAAAACACGGCTTGTAACAAAAATAAATAGGCTTTAACGAAACACAGCTTGTAACAAAAATAAAAAATTAGCAGTAAGCTTTAGTTGTCTTTTTGCACTGAGTCAATTCCTCACGCTGCTGTTTCCAACGTCTTATCATCGACTCATTAAGACCAAGCTCCCGTGCAGCAGCTCTATTTCCTTTTCCAACAGCCAGATCAATCGCCTTCAACTTGAAAGCTGCATCATATGCATTTCTCCGTGTCTTTGCCATGATGAGGGTGACAAAATGACTACCGTAATCAGAATGATGGGAAGTTTGAGAGCGCTCGATTTAATCTAAACAGTAAACAAAAAAGTTGTTTGACCTTAACCCGTTCGGCAATTTCATTGGTCTAATGAAAGCTTCATGCCGCCAAAAAACTGAGCACGTCACAGAATGTGTTTTTTTGGAGAGAAAAAATTGAAAGCGGGAAAAATCCATATATTAGCCGCGTCATTGTTTAAGCCGCGAGGTTCAAAGCCTGGGAAAAAGGTTTTGGCTTATAGTCCGGAATTTACGATACTCCTTAACTCTGTTCCTGCCTTCCTTTACATCTTAACTATGTTCCTTCCTTCCTTTACATCTTAACTCTGTTCCTTCCTTCCTTTACATCTTAACTCTGTTCCTTCCTTCCTTTACATCTTAACTCTGTTCCTTCCTTCCTTTACATCTTAACTCTGTTCCTTCCTTCCTTTACATCTTAACTCTGTTCCTTCCTTCCTTTACATCCTAACTCTGTTCCTTCCTTCCTTTACATCTTAACTCTGTTCCTGCCTTCCTTTACATCTTAACTCTGTTCCTTTACATCTTAACTCTGTTCCTTCCTGCCTTCCTTTCCATCTTAACTCTGTTCCTTCCTTCCTTTACATCTTAACTCTGTTCCTTCCTTCCCTTACTCCTTAACTCTGTTCCTTCCTTCCTTTACATCTTAACCCTGTTCCTTCCTTCCCTTACTCCGTTCCTTTACATCTTAACTCTGTTCCTTCCTTCCTTTACATCTTAACTCTGTTCCTGCCTTCCTTTACATCTTAACTCTGTTCTTACTGTCTGCACTTACAGTATATCATGCCATGGATCTTTTTAGTATGAAGAGTTATCTCCCTAACTCTCCATTGTCCTCCTATAGTAACTCTGTTCCTGGAGTTCTGGAAGCGTCGGCAGGCCCGCCTGGAGTACGAGTGGGACCTGGTGGACTTTGAGGAAGAGCAGCAACAGCTTCAGCTGCGACCAGAGTACGAGACCAAGTGTACCTCCCGCAGACTTAACCGCGTCACACAGGTGTGTTTCCGTCTCTTACCTGCATTATAACACTGGGTTAGGGTTTAGGGTTAAGGGTTAGGGTTTTTTTGTTTATTTTTTTTTATTTTACCGTTATTTTACCAGGTAAGTTGACTGATAACATGTTCTCATTTACAGCAACGACCTGGGGAATAGTTTCAGGGGAATGAATGAGCCAATTGTAAGCTGGGGATGATTAGGTGGCCATGATGGTATGAGTGCCAGATTGGGAATTTAGCCAGGACACCGGGGTTAACACCCCTACTCTTACGATAAGTGCAATGGGATCTTTAATGACCTCAGAGAGTCAGGACACCCGTTTAACGTCCCATCCGAAAGACGGCACCCTACACAGGGCAGTGTCCCCAATCACTGCCCTGGGGCATTGGGATATTTTTTAGACCAGAGGAAAGAGTGCCTCCTACTGGCCCTCCAATACCACTTCCAGCAGCATCTGGTCCCCCATCCAGGGACTGACCAGGACCAACCCTGCTTAGCTTCAGAAGCAAGCCAGCAGTTGGATGCAGGGTGGTATGCTGCTGGCGGGTTAAGGGTTAGAGTTAGGGGTTAGGGTTAAGGGTTAGGGGTTAGGGTTAAGGGTTAGGGGTTAGGGTTGGGGGTTGGGGGTTAGGGGTTAGGGTTAGAGTTAGGGGTTAAGGGTTAGGGTTAGGGGTTAGGGTTTAGGGGTTAGGAGTACAAGTGTACCAGTCAACGACTCAGCCGCATCACATATGTGCTTGTGTTGCCTTCTAGGTTTATATATACATAACACTGCTTAGAAAATGAAAGTGTGTCTTTGTAGATTTGTTTTGCGAGGTTGTGGCCAGCAACATGATGTTCCATAATGATAATGTTCAGTTATACATTTTCATAGTAAATTGTAGCCCAGTTTACATAGTTTAAACAACGTAACGTTCATGTGCCATCGTGTCGTACTGTATGATATTGATCATCCACCTACCGGTGCCCAGCCTATATTCGAAGTATTCCACAGCTGATCCTTTACATCTGGATCTAGTAACCTGTTACTGGGCCCTGACCCTCCACCTCCTAATGAGAGGGGTCTGTTACTGGGCCCTGACCCTCCACCTCCTAATGAGAGGGGTCTGTTCCTGGGCCCTGACCCTCCACCTCCTAATGAGAGGGGTCTGTTCCTGGGCCCTGACCCTCCACCTCCTAATGAGAGGGGTCTGTTCCTGGGCCCTGACCCTCCACCTCCACCTCCTAATGAGAGGGATCTGTTACTGGGCCCTGACCCTTCACCTCCTAATGAGAGGGGTCTGTTCCTGGGCCCTGACCCTCCACCTCCTAATGAGAGGGGTCTGTTCCTGGGCCCTGACCCTCCACCTCCTAATGAGAGGGGTCTGTTCCTGGGCCCTGACCCTCCACCTCCACCTCCTAATGAGAGGGGTCTGTTCCTGGGCCCTGACCCTCCACCTCCTAATGAGAGGGGTCTGTTCCTGGGCCCTGATCCTCCACCTCCTAATGAGAGGGGTCTGTTTCTGGGCCCTGACCCTCCACCTCCTAATGAGAGTGGTCTGTTCCTGGGCCCTGACCCTCCACCTCCTAATGAGAGGGGTCTGTTCCTGGGCCCTGACCCTCCACCTCCTAATGAGAGGGGTCTGTTCCTGGGCCCTGACCCTCCACCTCCTAATGAGAGGGGTCTGTTCCTGGGCCCTGACCCTCCACCTCCTAATGAGATGGATCTGTTACTGGGCCCTTACCCTTCACCTCCTAATGAGAGGGGTCTGTTCCTGGGCCCTGACCCTCCACCTCCTAATGAGAGGGGTCTGTTCCTGGGCCCTGACCCTCCACCTCCTAATGAGAGGGGTCTGTTCCTGGGCCCTGATCCTCCACCTCCTAATGAGAGGGGTCTGTTCCTGGGCCCTGACCCTCCACCTCCTAATGAGAGGGGTCTGTTCCTGGGCCCTGACCCTCCACCTCCTAATGAGAGGGGTCTGTTCCTGGGCCCTGACCCCCCTCCCTCCTAACGAGAGGGGTCTGTTTCTGGGCCCTGACCCTCCACCTCCTAATGAGAGGGGTCTGTTCCTGGGCCCTGACCCTCCACCTCCTCCTAATGAGAGGGGTCTGTTCCTGGGCCCTGACCCTCCACCTCCTAATGAGAGGGGTCTGTTCCTGGGCCCTGACCCTCCACTTCCTAATGAGAGGGGTCTGTTCCTGGGCCCTGACCCTCCACTTCCTAATGAGAGGGGTCTGTTCCTGGGCCCTGACCCTCCACCTCCTAATGAGAGGGGTCTGTTCCTCGGCCCTGATCCTCCACCTCCTAATGAGAGGGGTCTGTTCCTGGGCCCTGACCCTCCCTCCACCTCCTAATGAGAGGGGTCTGTTCCTGGGCCCTGACCCTCCACCTCCTAATGAGAGGGGTCTGTTCCTGGGCCCTGACCCTCCACCTCCTAATGAGAGGGGTCTGTTCCTGGGCCCTGACCCTCCTTCTCCTAATGAGAGGGGTCTGTTCCTGGGCCCTGATCCTCCACCTCCTAATGAGAGGGGTCGGTTCATGGGCCCTGACCCTCCACCTCCTAATGAGAGGGGTCTGTTCCTGGGCCCTGATCCTCCACCTCCTAATGAGAGTGGTCTGTTACTGGGCCCTGACCCCACTCCTCCTAATGAGAGGGGTCTGTTCCTGGGCCCTGACCCTCCACCTCCTAACAAGAGGGGTCTGTTCCTGGGCCCTGACCCTCCACCTCCACCTCCTAATGAGAGGGGTCTGTTCCTGGGCCCTGATCCTCCACCTCCTAATGAGAGGGGTCTGTTCCTGGGCCCTGACCCTCCACCTCCTAATGAGAGTGGTCTGTTACTGGGCCCTGACCCCCCTCCTCCTAATGAGAGGGGTCTGTTCCTGGGCCCTGACCCTCCACCTCCTAATGAGAGGGGTCTGTTCCTGGGCCCTGACCCTCCACCTCCACCTCCTAATGAGAGGGGTCTGTTCCTGGGCCCTGACCCTCCACCTTCTAATGAGAGGGGTCTGTTCCTGAGCCCTGACCCTCCACCTCCACCTCCTAATGAGAGGGGTCTGTTCCTGGGCCCTGACCCTCCACCTTCTAATGAGAGGGGTCTGTTCCTGGGCCCTGACCCTCCACCTCCTAATGAGAGGGGTCTGTTCCTGGGCCCTGACCCTCCACCTCCTAATGAGAGGGGTTTGTTACTGGGCCCTGACCCTCCTCCACCTCCTAATGAGAGGGGTCTGTTCCTGGGCCCTGACCCTCCCTCCACCTCCTAATGAGAGGGGTCTGTTCCTGGGCCCTGACCCTCCCTCCACCTCCTATTGAGAGGGGTCTGTTACTGGGCCCTGACCCTCCTCCTAATGAGAGGGGTCTGTTCCTGGGCCCTGTCCCTCCACCTCCTAATGAGAGGGGTCTGTTACTGGGCCCTGACCCTCCACCTCCTAATGAGAGGGGTCTGTTACTGGGCCCTGACCCTCCTCCACCTCCTAATTAGAGGGGTCTGTTCCTGGGCCCTGACCCTCCACCTCCTAATGAGAGGGGTCTGTTACTGGGCCCTGACCCTCCTCCACCTCCTAATGAGAGGGGTCTGTTCCTGGGCCCTGATCCTCCACCTCCTAATGAGAGGGGTCTGTTCCTGGGCCCTGACCCTCCACCTCCTAATGAGAGGGGTCTGTTACTGGGCCCTGACCCTCCACCTCCTAATGAGAGGGGTCTGTTCCTGGGCCCTGACCCTCCACCTCCTAATGAGAGGGGTCTGTTCCTGGGCCCTGACCCTCCACCTCCTAATGAGAGGGGTCTGTTCCTGGGCCCTGACCCTCCACCTCCTAATGAGAGGGGTCTGTTCCTGGGCCCTGATCCTCCACCTCCTAATGAGAGGGGTCTGTTCCTGGGCCCTGACCCTCCACCTCCACCTTCTAATGAGAGGGGTCGGTTCCTGGGCCCTGACCCTCCACCTCCTAATGAGAGGGGTCTGTTCCTGGGCCCTGACCCTCCACCTTCTAATGAGAGGGGTCGGTTCCTGGGCCCTGACCCTCCACCTCCTAATGAGAGGGGTCTGTTCCTGGGCCCTGACCCTCCACCTCCACCTCCTAATAAGAGGGGTCTGTTCCTGGGCCCTGACCCTCCACCTCCTAATGAGAGGGGTCTGTTCCTGGGCCCTGACCCTCCTTCTCCTAATGAGAGGGGTCTGTTCCTGGGCCCTGACCCTCCACCTCCACCTCCTAATGAGAGGGGTCTGTTCCTGGGCCCTGACCCTCCACCTTCTAATGAGAGGGGTCGGTTCCTGGGCCCTGACCCTCCACCTCCTAATGAGAGGGGTCTGTTCCTGGGCCCTGACCCTCCACCTTCTAATGAGAGGGGTCGGTTCCTGGGCCCTGACCCTCCACCTCCTAATGAGAGGGGTCTGTTCCTGGGCCCTGACCCTCCTCCTCCTCACCCTCCTCACCTTCCTCCTCCTCACCCTCCACCTCCTCACCCTCCACCTCCTCACCCCTCCACCTCCTCACCCCTCCATCGCCTCACACCACCTGTCTGTAACTGTACTGTAGGAGATGGAATGGGTCCTTGACAGGACAGCAGCTGAAGAAGTGGGCAAAATGCTCCTGTGTTGGGCCACCGTGGTGCTGTGGGTAAGACTGGCACAGAGGGAAGAGGAATGCCAGTTTGAAGTGATGTGGGGGATTTGGCAGGCCTGGCTTGTGTTGATTGCTCATGTCTGGATGGAAGATGGAAGCTATCTGATGCTGACTGCAGCATTTTACCTGGTGCATCATGGAACCTTGCTGTAATGAATTAACAATGCTAACACAGAAACACAACCTTAGTGGTTGTGTTTTATAGTCTGGTCCCAGATCAGTTTTTCTGCTGTATAGCCAATTGCTATAGTCATGGTACCAACAATATCCAGAAGCATAGATGTTGACTATGAGCACAAACTGATCTGGGCCCAGGCTAATAAAAGCCTGGATTCACCAGGAAACTGATCTGGGCCCAGGCTAATAAAAGCCTGGATTCACCAGGAAACTGGTCTGGGCCCAGGTCAGTAGTATGAGATGATGACAACAAGCTGCTAATGTGTTGGTTGGTACTGCCCCCTGATGGTCTGGAGACTAGCAGCTGTAACCATGGTGACTGACTGTGCATGTTGTTGTCCTTGTTTTGCTTGGTTACGGTGTTGTAGGAGATGGAGCCATACTTACCCGTAACATCCCAGTGTGCTCGTACATTCCTGTCTGGAGCCACCGTCATATTCTGGGTGAGCATTTATTCATGATAGTCTACTCTGTATCTTAACTCCTTCCACCTCCCTCCTCCTTCTCACTCCTTCTCCTGTCTCCTCCCTCTCACTTCTCCTGTCTCCTCCCTCTCCCTTCTCCTGTCTCCTCCCTCTCCCTTCTACTGTCTCCTCCCTCTCCCTTCTCCTGTCTCCTTTCTCCTCCCTCTCCCTTCTCCTGTCTCCTCCCTCCTCCCTCTCCCTTCTCCTGTCTCCTCCCTCCTCCCTCTCCCTTCTCCTGTCTCCTCCCTCCTCCCTCTCCCTTCTCCTGTCTCCTTTCTCCTCCCTCTCCCTTCTCCTGTCTCCTCCCTCCTCCCTCTCCCTTCTCCTGTCTCCTCCCTCCTCCCTCTCCCTTCTCCTGTCTCCTCCCTCTCCCTTCTCCTGTCTCCTCCCTCTCCCTTCTCCTGTCTCCTCCCTCCTCCCTCTCCCTTCTCCTGTCTCCCTCCTCCTCCTTCTCCTCCCTCTCCTTCTCCTCTCCTCCCTCTCCCTTCCGCCTTCCTCCCTCTCCCTTCTACTGTCTCCTCCCTCTCCCTTCTCCTGTCTCCTCTCTCCTCCCTCTCCCTTCTCCTGTCTCCTCTCTCCTCCCTCTCCCTTCTCCTGTCTCCTCCCTCCTCCCTCTCCCTTCTCCTGTCTCCTCCCTCCTCCCTCTCCCTTCTCCTGTCTCCTCCCTCCTCCCTCTCCCTTCTCCTGTCTCCTCCCTCCTCCCTCTCCCTTCTCCTGTCTCCTCTCTCCTCCCTCTCCCTTCTCCTGTCTCCTCCCTCTCCCTTCTCCTGTCTCCTCCCTCTCCCTTCTACTGTCTCCTCCCTCTCCCTTCTCCTTTCTCCTCCCTCTCCCTTCTCCTGTCTCCTCCCTCTCACTTCTCCTGTCTCCTCTCTCCTCCATTCTCCTGTCTCCTCCCTTCTCCTGTCTCCTGTCTCCTGTCTCCTCCCTCTTATCATCCTCTTCCTCTCCTCCCTCTCCTGTCTCCTCCCTTCTCCTGTCTCCTCTCTCCTCCCTTCCTCTCCTCCCTTCTCTTCCTCTCCTCCCTTCTCCTCCCTCCTCCCTCTCACTTCTCCTGTCTCCTCCCTCTCACTTCTCCTCCCTTTCACTTCTCCTCCCTCTCTCCTCCATTCTCCTGTCTCCTGTCTCCTCTTTCCTTCCTCTCCTGTCTTCATCTCTTCCTCTCCTCATCTTCACTATTATAATTTCTATATAATCTATCATCTCTCTTTATCCTCCTCAGCATCATCAACAAAATCTTCCCAATTCCTTCCCATTGTAATTTTATCGTCAGAACATTATAGAAAATGTTTGGAAATAGTATTGAGAGGGTACTTTTCCAATACATATGGATCCAAAACTGTGTTGCAAAAAATATCGTAGTCTGGATTTTTAATGAGTGTGCACCATACTTTTGTGTTTTGAAGTGTGTTGTTGGTGGTGATTTGTCAGTGTGAACAATATGTATTTGTAATTTATTAGTATTTTTTGTTGTATTTGTATATAAAGTCAAGCTTGGGGTCAGTTCCAATTCAATTCGGTCAATAAATATCAGCTGACGTCCTGAATTGACTGCATTGAAACGGAAGTGACCCACAACCTTGACAGATTCCTGTCCTCTCTCCACCCTTCCTCTCCCTCAGATCTCCCTGATCATAGCGTGTATCATCGGGGTGATAGCGTACCGTCTGGCGGTGTACGCGGCGTTTGCCAGCATCATGAAGGACAGCCCCACCAACAACATCCACATGGTGGGCTCCCTCATCACCCCTCAGCTCGCCACCTCTGTCACCGCTTCCTGCATCAACTTCGTCATCATCATGATCCTCAATCTGATGTATGAGAGAGTGGCCATCTGGATCACTGACATGGGTAAGATAGAGAGTGGCCAGCCTGATCACTGACATGGGTAAGATAGAGAGTGGCCAGCTGGATCACTGACATGGGTAAGATAGAGAGTGGCCAGCTGGATCACTGACATGGGTAAGATAGAGAGTGGCCAGCTGGATCACTGACATGGGTAAGATAGAGAGTGGCCAGCTGGATCACTGACATGGGTAAGATAGAGAGTGGCCAGCCTGATCACTGACATGGGTAAGAATAGAGAGTGGCCAGCCTGATCACTGACATGGGTAAGATAGAGAGTGGCCAGCTGGATCACTGACATGGGTAAGAATAGAGAGTGGCCAGCTGGATCACTGACATGGGTAAGATAGAGACTGGCCAGCTGGATCACTGACATGGGTAAGATAGAGAGTGGCCAGCTGGATCACTGACATGGGTAAGAATAGAGTGGCCAGCTGGATCACTGACATGGGTAAGATAGAGAGTGGCCAGCTGGATCACTGACATGGGTAAGAATAGAGAGTGGCCATCTGGATCACTGACATGGGTAAGAATAGAGAGTGGCCAGCTGGATCACTGACATGGGTAAGATAGAGACTGGCCAGCTGGATCACTGACATGGGTAAGATAGAGAGTGGCCAGCTGGATCACTGACATGGGTAAGAATAGAGTGGCCAGCCTGATCACTGACAAGATAGAGAGACAGATAACAGGGAGGATTGTTTTGGTCAGATTATAACTAGATCAAGACTTATTTCCGGGTTGCTAAAGAGACAATAACAAAATGTAATTTTTTTACATCCAGTTTGTAACCTGACCGTGAGTTACGTCGTTAAAAAAAGTCTTTGCAGCATTTGCTTTAAGTGAATCAATGCAGATCTACTACGAACATAGCTAGGTAATCAATTGCTTATGTTGTCAGTGTTCAACATCTCTGGGAATCTCTAAGAACAACCGGCCTGAAGATGGAGAGAGCCCTGAATGGTTCAACATCTCTGGGTTCTCTAAGAACAACCGAGAGCCCTGAATGGTTCAACATCTCTGGGTTCTCTAAGAACAACCGAGAGCCCTGAATGGTTCAGCATCTCTGGGTTCTCTAAGAACAACCGAGAGCCCTGAATGGTTCAACATCTCTGGGTTCTCTAAGAACAACCGAGAGCCCTGAATGGTTCAACATCTCTGGGTTCTCTAAGAACAACCGAGAGCCCTGAATGGTTCAGCATCTCTGGGTTCTCTAAGAACAACCGAGAGCCCTGAATGGTTCAGCATCTCTGGGTTCTCTAAGAACAACCGAGAGCCCTGAATGGTTCAGCATCTCTGGGTTCTCTAAGAACAACCGAGAGCCCTGAATGGTTCAACATCTCTGGGTTCTCTAAGAACAACCGAGAGCCCTGAATGGTTCAACATCTCTGGGTTCTCTAAGAACAACCGAGAGCCCTGAATGGTTCAGCATCTCTGGGTTCTCTAAGAACAACCGAGAGCCCTGAATGGTTCAACATCTCTGTCATCACCACTCTCCATGTCGTGAATGTTGATTTTTTTTTTGTTCCTCAGAGATTCCCAAGACTCACCTGGAGTACGAGAACAAGCTGACGGTGAAGATGTTCCTGTTCCAGTTCGTCAATTACTATTCTTCCTGTTTCTACGTGGCCTTCTTCAAGGGGAAGTTCGTCGGTCATCCCGGAGACTACATCTACATGTTCGGCTGGAGCAAGCTGAGGAACGAGGAGGTATAACCCCTACCTCAGCTACTTCCTACTGACATTACAGTTTCATTACAGTCCAGAGGGCTGATGTCCTGTAACCAGACTACAACAAACTGTTCTCGCTTCCAACCAGTCATGACCAGATTTAAAAACGGCATAAAATAAAAATAAAAAAAACATACTTCCTATTTTGGATGTTATCTGGTCAGATGTCCTGGTTATAACCAGAAGGAGAAAAAAAAATGTCTCATTACTAAAACGACGTTAATAAGATGGTAGAGCATGGTGTGTGCCAACGCCAGGGTTGTGGGTTCGATTCCCACGAGGGGCCAGTACAAAAAAAATAAAAAATAAATGCATGAAATGAAATGTATGCATTCACTACTGTAAGTCGCTCTGGATAAGGGCGTCTGCTAAATGACTAAAATGTAAAACCTCGCCTTCTGTTTCTCCGACCAGTGTGACCCAGGTGGTTGTCTGATTGAGCTGACCACTCAGCTGGTCATAGTGATGTCTGGGAAACAGGTCTGGGGTAACGTCCAGGAGGCCCTGGTTCCGTAAGTTGTTCATTCTGTCACTATTACCTAAGGTGTTTTCTCGGGGCCTAATTTAAGATGCGTGTGCACTGACTTTAAAATGAATGAAAATAACTTCCCTCTGACTTTTAGCTTAAATCATGCATTGATGTCAATGAAAGATTTGTGTTAAAACTTGAATTTCGTATGATTTTAACTTAGGATTCCCGCCGAATGCCTTTACAACTTTCTCTTAGTGACAATTTAGTCCCAAATGTGAAGTGCAGAAACCTCTGACCCCCTCGGTGTTGTAACTGTATCCCCAGGTGGGTAATGAACCGGTGGGGGAGCCGTAAAGCCCGCAGTCACCCAGAGAGCCGCTACAGTCGCTGGGAACAGGACCACGACCTGCAGAACTTTGGACATCTGGGACTCTTCTATGAGTACCTGGAGATGGGTGAGTTTTTCAGACAGGGACACGCAGACCAATTACATATAGGCACTTTCTCAATGAATCTCTCTCTCTCACTAAAAAACATATTTGAAGAAGTCTGAAGGGAGGAACCACAGATCTATTCTTTCAATGTGTTTTAAGAAAGAGGTGAGGACAGAGGATGCGATGACAAATTGAGAAAGAATCAAACTCTCTATAGTAATGTAATCTCTGTTAACCCAGAAATAAAATCCTAATTTGGTTAGATGCTCGATACCATTTATGTTACGTAGTCTGTCCACAAGATGTTCATATAAATACACATTGCGTTACTTCTTGCTCTCTCCTGCAGAGGGTGCTGTTTCCATCTAATTTACCATCATAATCTCTCTCTTCTCCTCTGCACTTTCCCCTCACCTCCTCTCTCCACTTTCCTATCCCTTCTCCATCCCTCACCACCCCCCTCCACTTTCCTATCCCCTCTCCATCCCTCACCACCCCCTCCACTTTCCTATCCCTTCTCCATCACTCTCCATCCCTCACCACCCCTCTCCATCCCTCACCATCCCTCACCACCCCACTCCATCCCTCTCCTCTCCATCCCTCACCACCCCCCTCCACTTTCCTATCCCTTCTCCATCCCTCACCATCCCTCACCACCCCACTCCATCCCTCTCCTCTCCATCCCTCACCACCCCTCTCCACCCCTCTCAATCCCTCACCACCCCTCTCCATCTCTCACCACCCCTCTCCATCTCTCACCACCCCTCTCCATCCCTCACCACCCCTCTCCATCCCTCACCACCCCTCTCCATCCCTCTCCACCCCTCTCCATCCTTCACCATCCCTCTCCACCCCTCTCCACCCCTCTCCACCCCTCTCCATCCCTCTCCATCCCTCTCCATCCCTCACCACCCCTCTCCATCCCTCACCACCCCTCTCCATCCTTCTCCATCCCTCTCCACCCCTCTCCACCCCTCTCCATCCCTCACCACCCCTCAACTCCCCTCTCCATCCCTCTCCATCCCTCTCCATCCCTCTCCATCCCTCTCCATCCCTCTCCATCCCTCACCACCCCTCTCCATCCTTCTCCATCCCTCTCCACCCCTCTCCATCTCTCACCACCCCTCTCCATCTCTCACCACCCCTCTCCATCCCTCACCACCCCTCTCCATCCCTCACCACCCCTCTCCATCCCTCTCCACCCCTCTCCATCCCTCACCATCCCTCTCCACCCCTCTCCACCCCTCTCCACCCCTCTCCATCCCTCTCCACCCCTCTCCATCCCTCACCACCCCTCTCCATCCCTCACCACCCCTCTCCATCCTTCTCCATCCCTCTCCACCCCTCTCCACCCCTCTCCACCCCTCTCCATCCCTCACCACCCCTCTCCATCCCTCTCCATCCCTCTCCATCCCTCTCCATCCCTCTCCATCCCTCTCCATCCCTCACCACCCCTCTCCATCCTTCTCCATCCCTCTCCATCCCTCTCCACCCCTCTCCACCCCTCTCCACCCCTCTCCATCCCTCACCACCCCTCACCACCCCTCAACTCCCCTCTCCATCCCTCTCCATCCCTCTCCATCCCTCTCCATCCCTCTCCACCCCTCTCCACCCCTCTCCACCCCTCTCCATCCCTCACCTCCCCTCTCCATCCCTCACCATCCCTCTCCATCCCTCTCCACCCCTCTCCACCCCTCTCCATCCCTCACCACCCCTCAACTCCCCTCTCCATCCCTCTCCATCCCTCTCCATCCCTCTCCATCCCTCACCACCCCTCTCCATCCCTCTCCACTTTCCCGTCCCCTCTCCTCTCCTCCTACAGTGATCCAGTTTGGTTTCATCACTCTGTTCGTGGCCTCCTTCCCTCTGGCCCCTCTGCTGGCGCTGTTGAACAACATTATAGAAGTTAGAGTGGACGCCTGGAAGTTCACCACCCAGTTCCGTCGGCCCGTAGCATCTAAGGCCCACAGCATCGGTGCCTGGCAGGAAATACTCAACGGGGTGGCCGTCCTGTCGGTCGTCACCAACGTGAGTATGGCTGTTGGAGAGGGGAGACGAGGAGAGACGAGGGGAGACGAGGAGAGACGAGGAGAGACGGGGGGAGACGGGGGAGACGAGGAGAGACGAGGGGAGACGAGGAGAGACGAGGAGAGACGAGGAGAGACGAGGGGAGACGAGGGGAGACGAGGGGAGACGAGGAGAGACGAGGAGAGACGGGGGGAGACGGGGGAGACGGGGGAGACGGGGGAGACGAGGAGAGACGGGGGGAGACGAGGGGAGACAGACGAGGGGAGACAGACGAGGGGAGACGAGGGGAGACGAGGAGAGACGAGGGGAGAAGAGGGGAGACGGGGGGAGACGAGGGGAGACGAGGGGAGACAGACGAGGGGAGACGAGGAGAGACGGGGGGAGACGAGGGGAGACGAGGAGAGACGAGGAGAGACGGGGGGAGACGAGGGGAGACGAGGAGAGACGGGGGGAGACGGGGGAGACGAGGAGAGACGGGGGGAGACGGGGGAGACGAGGGGAGACAGACGAGGGGAGACAGACGAGGAGAGACGAGGGGAGACGAGGGGAGACGAGGGGAGACGAGGAGAGACGAGGAGAGACGAGGGGAGAAGAGGAGAGACGAGGAGAGACGAGGGGAGACGAGGGGAGACAGACGAGGGGAGACGGGGGGAGACGAGGGGAGACGAGGAGAGACGAGGAGAGACGGGGGGAGACGAGGGGAGACGAGGAGAGATGAGGGGAGACGAGGAGAGATGAGGGGAGACAGACGAGGGGAGACAGACGAGGGGAGACGAGGAGAGACGAGGGGAGACGAGGGGAGACAGACGAGGGGAGACGAGGAGAGACGAGGGGAGACGAGGGGAGACGAGGAGGGACGAGGGGAGACGAGGGGAGACGAGGGGAGACGAGGAGGGACGAGGAGAGACGAGGAGAGACGAGGAGAGGAGTGTTAGGGATTTCCTTCTTATTCTCTCCTTATTCCTGGAATTGTACAACCAGGATTTCTGGAAAACCTGGGAATCCTGGTAGTTACTGGAAGTTTGAACTTAATCAAGGAGTACTATGCTGTTTTACCAACTCCAATGGTCACAACTCCTATAATCAAGGAGTGCTAGCTTGGTCCCAGATCTGTTGGTGCTGTTTTACCAACTCCCATGGTCACAACTCCTATGTCCATCTATAAACAAATCATTTCCCTGTTTTCTCTCCCCCCCCAGGCGTTCATCGTAGCCTTCACATCAGACATGATTCCCCGGCTGGTGTACATGTATGCCTACAGCAACGATCTCTCTATGAAGGGCTACATCAACAATAGCCTGTCAGTGTTCAACATCTCTGGGTTCTCTAAGGACAACCGGCCTGAAGACGGAGAGAGCCCTGAATGGTTCAACAGCTCTGTCATCACCACCTGCAGGTAGGGGGTCTCTGTCTGTCTGTCTGTCTGTCTGTCTGTCTGTCTGTCTGTCTGTCTGTCTGTCTGTCTGTCTGTCTGTCTGTCTGTCTGTCTGTCTGTCTGTCTGTCTGTCTGTCTGTCTGTCTGAATACATTTAATGTGACTGAGACTGAGGAGGCCGATTCCCTGACCTGTCAATGTTTTTAATTTGCTGTTTTATGATTTTGTTATACTCTTGTGAATTCTATGGTTTTTACTAGATGACTTGTAGTTTTTCATGTTGTCTGTCTATCTTGGCCAGGACGCTCTTGAAAAAATAGATTTTAAATCTCAATGAGCCCTTCCTGGTTAAATAAAGGTTAAATAAATAAATAAAATAAATGTATGTATAGTTACCGTCACGTGACTACTGCTACCCAGAGTGTGTGTGTGTGTGTGTGTGTGTGTGTGTGTGTGTGTTTGTTTCAGTGTATAACCATTCCTCTACTACTTCCTGTGTTCTACAGGTACCGTGACTACCGCTACCCAGTGTGTGTGTGTGTGTGTGTGTGTGTGTGTGTGTGTGTGTGTGTGTGTGTGTGTGTGTGTGTGTGTGTGTGTGTGTGTGTGTGTGTGTGTGTGTGTGTGTGTTTCAGTGTATAACCATTCCTCTACTACTTCCTGTGTTCTACAGGTACCGTGACTACCGCTACCCATCGGGCCATGAGAAGGAGTACTCTCACACCATGCAGTTCTGGCACATCCTGGCTGCCAAGCTGGCTTTCATCATTATCATGGAGGTAGGAACGGACACCTCTAGCTTCCCTACTGCAACCAGCCGTAGAAATAGAACCTATAGAAAAGAACTTGGAACCTCTAAACCCTGGCAATTTGGCTGGTGAACTCTTGAATATGGGGAGGTCCGATCTATACCTTCTATTTCTATAGAACCACCAGTCATTTCAACCAGATTTGTCTCGTTCTTTTTTATTTTTTTTAGGTAGTTAGTCACTTCATTGGGAATACTTCAATTCCTTCAGCGTTGACATCTATCCTCGATCAGGACCAGCTTTAATCTACTGTGCATTACAGTTGTGCTGCTGTATTTCCAGTGTGGATAGAAAACAGATCTGGCCTTTTACTTTAGTAGTCTGTTTATTAAATAGGAATAGTTGGATTTCAGTGTTGTAGCAGGGAATCTATATAGATCTGATTATTTCTGGTTTTGTATCTAATCCTACAAGACATTGTCGGTGCTGTATTTCCTGTGATGACCTTTACGTTCCTGTTTCACCTCATTCCCTTTCCTGATTGGTTGGTTTCCTCCTCTCGCCTATTTCAGCATGTGGCGTTCATGGTGAAGTTCTTCGTGGCGTGGATGATTCCTGACGTTCCCTCCGAGGTGAAGGCCAGGATTAAACGAGAACGCTACCTCATCCAGGAGTACCTGCATAACTACGAGGTATTTTCCCCGCAGAAAACATTCAACATGCACACAATAACACATTTATTTATTTGCCTTTATTTAGCCAGGTAAGCTGATACAACACACACACACACACACACACACACTCTGGGTAATGGTAGTCACGGTACCTGTAGAACACAGGAAGTAGTAGAGGAATGGTTATACACTGAAACAAAACACACACACACACACACACACACATTCAAAACAAACAGATATATTCATCCCCTGTGTTTTTCTGGGTCTTTGTTTGTTTAACCTCAGGTGGAGAAGCTGAAGATCCAGCTAAGCCAGAGGAACGATGACTGCTGCTGCACCCCTATGATCTACCCCGACATATCCCGGCACGTAGTGCTGTCCGAGTGTCTCTAGCGCCCGTCCTCGCCCTCCGCCCACTCATTTGATTTTGGGTCGTGTTCATTAGGTCACACAACAGAAAACGTTTTAAAATGTTTTTCAACAGGAAATTTAAATTAGCTTGTTTTTTTTTTGTTTTTTTTTAATTGGACAAATAGTTAGTTACTCCCTGTTTGAATCTGTTTTGTTTCCATTTGGTGCCTGATGAACAGGACCCTGGTTCAGGTTGGGCTGGGGCCTGGGCTGGTCTTAAGGAGATTCTCGTAAAACTACCCTGAGAGGTGGGCGACCTGTAACACAAAGGGCTCAGTCTGCAGGTGGAGTGGTGAGCAATCCTCACAGAAATAGAGTACCTAATACAATACATCATACATTTTACGTCATTTAGCAGACGCTCTTATCCAGAGCGACTTACAGTAGTGAATACATACATTTCATACATTGCATTTTTATATTTTTTTTATATATTTTTTGTACTGGTCCCCCGTGGGAATCGAACCCACAACCCTGGCGTTGCACACACCATGCTGGCGTTGCAAACACCATGCTCTACCAACTGAGCCACAGGGAAGACCATCATCATCAAATACAAGAAGATACTACATTCAGTATGTCTTTAGGTCCGTCTATGTATGGTCTATGGATTTCAGTATAGATCTAGTGTTGTAGTGTGGGCGGGTGGTTGATTTGAAGAGAAGATCTAACAGCATGGAGGAAAGCAGGGAAACATGACTTCTGCTAGTAATCATACTCGTACAGTATGTCCATTTCATATTTTAAATCTCTCTCTCTCTCTCAACACTGTGTTAATGAAGGGCAGCTTTGACTAACGCCTAGCCCACTACACACTGACCTGTTTATGTTGATTATGTTGTAAGTGACACTATTATAAGCAACCAAAGACAAAAATGCCTTAATATTTTACAAATTAATTGTTAAATGAGTAAAGAGGCTATAGTTTGTTAATAAATTCCCCTTACGAAAAAAATATTGCAGTTATAACTACACTCTGACTACAATCTTTTTTTTTTTTTGTAAAGGTTGTCTTTTTTATTTTATTTTTTAAATGTTTTGTGTTCTTATATGTTAAATCATTCTTAAAAAAATGTCATATTCAACAAATATGCAATAAAGCCTATATCAAGGATCAAGGTCAGGTTTCTCTACGGGGTCCATGAAGACTTGTTATAGTATTAGTAGCTACAAAACAAGCAGATTTTGTTGCATGAAAACAATCTTGTCAGAGGTTTTGAATGCCACATTTTTTTTTCTTCATCCATGTCATTTTTTCTCATTTTAATTGTATTTATTTTTGTATTTAAACAGGGAGTCACCATTGAGACCAGGGTCTCTTTCACAAGGGAGCCCAGCACATACAATTCATAGACAAATCAAAACGAACTAAAATACAGTACAACAAACAATTCTGAAAAACAGCCACATTCCTCAGATAACAGTTCCCCAATCAATATTTTAAATTACCCCAAGCTGTGTGTCCAATTGAAGTGTATTTTGCAATTGGTTCCAGCAATGAGGTGCATTGTTTGTCGACTGAAGTCATAGATTATTGATTTTGATTAAATTACCCTCGCTTTTTACACCTCGGTGTTGTCCACAGAGATGTTAGCCAACTAGCCAACTTAGCTACTGTCTAAACTAAACCAAGTATCATATGTGTGAAAATGTAATATGTTTGTTGTAGCATAGTAGATTTCAGTGCCAGATATGATTTTTGTTTTTACAGTATATAACAATGTTTTCTAGGATACTGTTGTGTGTTGCTTTAGATCACAGGATGCTGCCTGTCTACTGTGCTGCTTTTTCCTGTCAAGGCCTGTTGTACTGTAGGCACTCATTTCAGATGTCAGGATTTTGTCAGGAGAGGAGAGTGGGCAGTAGCAGCTGGTGCCTGTTTGTCGACTGAAGGAAAGATAAACATTCTTCTCGCCTCTCTAAAATACTTAACTGTGTGTGTTCCCGGAGAAGAGAGGGTAGAGAGAAGAGAGAGAATAAGAGAGGGGGGAGAGAGAGAGAATAAGAGAGGGGGAGAGAGAGAATAAGAGAGGGGGAGAGAGAGAATAAGAGAGGGGGAGAGAGAGAGAAAAGAAAGGGATATCAGTCCCTTTTTTAATGTGCCTTTGTTTACCCTACTCGTTAAGAGCTAGTGAACGCTTAGCTTGTTCTCAGCTACTGGGGCTTGTCATCTTCCTCCATCCCTCCCTGTCTCCATCTCTCCATCCCTCTCTGTCTCCATCCCTCCCTGTCTCCATCTCTCCCTGTCTCCATCTCTCCCTCCCTCCCTGTCTCCCTCCCTCCCTGTCTCCATCTCTCCCTGTCTCCATCTCTCCCTGTCTCCATCTCTCCCTGTCTCCATCTCTCCCTGTCTCCATCTTCCTCCATCCCTCCCTGTCTCCATCTCTCCATGTCTCCATCTCTCCATCCCTCCCTGTCTCCATCTCTCTGTCTCCATCTCTCTGTCTCCATCTCTCTGTCTCCATCTCTCTGTCTCCATCTCTCTGTCTCCCTGTCGCCATCTCTCCATGTCGCCATCTCTCCATGTCGCCATCTCTCCATCCCTCCCTGTCGCCATCTCTCCATCCCTCCCTGTCTCCATCTCTCCCTGTCTCCATCTCTCTCTGTCTCCATCTCTCCCTGTCTCCATCTCTCCCTGTCTCCATCTCTCCCTGTCTCCATCCTCCCTGTCTCCTCTCTCCATCCCTCCCTGTCTCCATCCCTCCCTGTCTCCCTGTCTCCATCTCTCCCTGTCTCCATCTCTCCCTGTCTCAATCTCTCCCTGTCTCCATCTCTCCCTGTCTCCATCTCTCCCTGTCTCCATCTCTCCCTGTCTCCTCTCTCCATCCCTCCCTGTCTCCATCCCTCCCTGTCTCCCTGTCTCATCCCTCCCTGTCTCCCTGTCTCCATCTCTCCCTGTCTCCATCTCTCCCTGTCTCCATCCCTCCCTGTCTCCATCCCTCCCTGTCTCCCTCTCTCCCTGTCTCCATCCCTCCCTGTCTCCATCCCTCCCTGTCTCCATCCCTCCCTGTCTCCATCCCTCCCTGTCTCCATCCCTCCCTGTCTCCATCTCTCCCTGTCTCCCTCTCTCCCTGTCTCCATCTCTCCCTGTCTCCCTGTCTCCATCCCTCCCTGTCTCCATCCCTCCCTGTCTCCATCTCTCCCTGTCTCCCTGTCTCCATCTCTCCCTGTCTCCATCTCTCCCTGTCTCCATCCCTCCCTGTCTCCATCCCTCCCTGTCTCCATCCCTCCCTGTCTCCATCTCTCCCTGTCTCCCTGTCTCCATCCCTCCCTGTCTCCATCCCTCCCTGTCTCCATCTCTCCCTGTCTCCCTGTCTCCATCTCTCCCTGTCTCCCTGTCTCCATCCCTCCCTGTCTCCATCTCTCCCTGTCTCCATCTCTCCCTGTCTCCATCCCTCCCTGTCTCCCTGTCTCCATCTCTCCCTGTCTCCATCTCTCCCTGTCTCCCTGTCTCCATCCCTCCCTGTCTCCATCCCTCCCTGTCTCCATCTCTCCCTGTCTCCCTGTCTCCATCTCTCCCTGTCTCCATCTCTCCCTGTCTCCCTGTCTCCATCCCTCCCTGTCTCCCTGTCTCCATCTCTCCCTGTCTCCATCTCTCCCTGTCTCCATCCCTCCCTGTCTCCCTGTCTCCATCCCTCCCTGTCTCCCTGTCTCCATCCCTCCCTGTCTCCATCTTTCCATCCCTTACTGTTATACTTTATGAAAGCTTGTCTTCACTCCTGACCTATCAGGGCTCATCATCTCTTTCCATCCCTCCCTCCTTCCATCCTAAACACATCAGTTATCATTTAGCCTTTCATCATGACTGGTTGGATTTGTTTGGTTCTATGTCCGTGATAAGAAGGAAAGATAAACATTATTTAATTACATTTTTTTGTTCTTGCACAAAGCACTTATAAAATGACTCATATCCCAGATGTGTTTCTGCTGCGTGACAATAACACTAATGGAGTTGGATAATGAACCAGATCCACCCAGACATAAACATGTCAGTCTAAATGTCATATTACCATCAGTGGCTGGAGGCAGGGAGCTAGCCTGAGTCCTAGATGTGTTTTGTGTTGTCTTGACAACTCGGTGAAAATGACAGCAATGGAGTTTTCAAGACAGCACAAACAGATCGGGGACTCAGGCTAAACGGGACCATGTGAAATTATTTAATTTAAATTATTATTATTATTTATCTTATCAATATAAATAAACAAGGGTTGTACTGTAGATGTTTTAAGAGATATATTTAAAAATGGACATACAATGGCTCCCACTTTTAATTTCATGTTTATTATATATGTTTGGACTCTAGAGTTTGAAGAGAAGACATGCCAATTAATAGTGAAATGTTTTAGTTTAGTTTTTTAGTTTTTATTGAAGTAAGGATATGTTTTCATATGTATCAAATGTACCTGTTTTTATGCATATGGAGTCATTTCATTCGACTTTTCTCTTTACGATAAGCTCGCTATGGCTCCGTCTCAGGCTGAACAATCTTCTATTGTATGTTTGGTAGAATAGAAAATAAAACGCAAATGTGTTTACAATATCAGGTGACATGTAAACACCAGTAGCCAACATTTGACTGTTCAAATGTGCCTTTTCTATGCTGTGGGCTCTATGAAACTAATACCTGCACTTCAAGTATCACCACTCTTTATGTTCCCTCTGTTTCAAAAAGATCTCTGTTATTTTCAGAATTTAGTTTTTCATAAATGTCCCTTTACTTTTTATTTAAAATTTCTTCCTTTAATGTATATTTTTATTAGTCATGTTTTTAATTGCATGATTCTTATTTTGTATTTTTCTGCAAAAAAACAACTATGGCAGTTTACAATACTTGGATATTGATGAAGAAAAACTTTATTTTGTTTTAATTTGTTAGGTCTTTTTTAATGGTTGTATTTTGATACACTGCCCGTGTACGCTAAATAATTGCCACTGTGTTGGACTGTATGCCTTGTTAAAATAATAAAATACCAAATTCAAATGATTTAAAACATGTGTTTCTAAGAAGGTTGTCTATAATGCTTTATAACTTGAATATATTCAAGATACTGTACATATAAATTGTCTTAAAATGTAACTTGCTGAAACCTGCAGATACCTTGATTGTTTCAAACACCATGTTGGAAGTGTTGTGGTTACAAGATGCATTCTGCAGTTATTGTTCACACAACAGATGGCCTGAGTACAGTACAGATACACTTATTCAATATTTGTTCATGTTCTCTCACACACACACACACACACACACAAACTACTGTACATACTGCCTAATACCAACATAATGAGTGTGTGGTGGGTAGTCAAGCATCACCATGGAACAGAACCAGCCTAAAGTCAGAACTGAGGCCGTTAACACACCTTGACATGGGCAACAATCAACATCAGGTAAGTTGTTACCACCTTGAAGTATCCAGACTAGAGGTTACTTTAAGCAACACTGAAGCTTTTCATTAACTTTGAAATGTGTTTCTATTCGTCCCTGTAGTGTCTACAGGTGAGGGTCGTAATTATTAGCATGGAAAAATATCTAGTTAAAAGGTTTAAATTCAACTTTTGGAATAATGCAAGGAAGCGTTTAGCCATACTGTCTCTCGTGGACATACTGTAGGATTAAATACATTAGTCTGGTTATTAAATGACTTTAAATCAAGAGTTCTGTGGAAGTGGTTTGCCTGAATGGGGAATGCTTGTTTAACCGTGGCTATGATGTACTGTAAGCAGCATCATGGTCCATGTGTCCCGTTTCATTAGATGAAGAAGTTCTCACCTTTACTCCTACTGCCATACTGGTCCTTCACCGCATCAACAGCTCTCTTACAACAACTTAAAATATGTGTTTTCAGCCATACAACTATTTTTTTTTTTTTTTTAAACGACTTACGTGAGAAGTGATCCAATTGTATTTAGTGAGGATTCAATCCAAGGCGTGTTAGAGAGCGGGGCACTATACGGCAACGATTCGCATTTTAAAAAGGACTTTTCTTCGATGTTTGCGAAGATCGCATTCATAGTAAATGCTACGCATGTCAGCTCAAGCGTTAAGTAAAGTAGCCTGTATAAGCGTAAAGTAAGTAAAGTAAGTAGCCTTCTCACTGTAAAGTAAGTAGCCTGCCTAATTGTAAAGTTAGTAAAGTAAGTAGCCTTCTCACTGTAAAGTAAGTAGCCTGCCTAATTGTAAAGTTAGTAAAGTAAGTAGCCTTCTCACTGTAAAGTAAGTAGCCTGTCTAAGCGTGTAGTAAGTAGTCTGCATAAGCCTAGAGTAAGTAAAGTAGCCTGTCTAAGCATAAAGTAAGTAAAGTAAGTAGGCTGCCTAAGTGTAAAGTAAGTAGCCTATCTAAGCGTAAAGTAAGTAGCCTGTCTAAGCGTAAAGTAAGTAGTCTGTCTAAGTGTAAAGTAAGTAGCATGTCTAAGTGTAAAGTAAGTAGCATGTCTAAGTGTAAAGTTAGTAGCCTGTCTAAGCGTGTAGTAAGTAGTCTGTCTAAGCCTAGAGTAAGTAAAGTAGTCTGTCTAAGCGTAAAGTAAGTAGGCTGCCTAAGTGTAAAGTAAGTAGCCTGTCTAAGCGTAAAGTAAGTAGCCTGTCTAAGCCTAGAGTAAGTAAAGTAGCCTGCCTAAGTGTAAAGTAAATGCTGCTCTGCACTATGAAGCACCTTGGACTGAATCCAGACCTAATATAAGTCTATAACACTGTCTTCTTCCAGCCCCCAGAGCGGGCCTTCTGTGACCTGTCCTCTCCGGGGCAGGAGGGCATCAGGGTGGTCCAGCTCTACCTGATGCCGGCCTTCTTCCTGGGGGTGTTGATACTGGGTCTCCCCCTCAACCTGCTCTCTCTCTGGATCTTCTCCCAACGCCTGAAACGCTGGTCCAGGTAGCCTAGAGGGGAGGCTTAAATGCTGGTCCAGGTAGCCTAGAGAGGAGGCTGAAACGCTGGTCCAGGTAGCCTAGAGGTTAGAGGGGTGGGCTTAAACGCTGGTCCAGGTAGCCTAGAGGGGAGGCTGAAATGCTGGTCCAGGTAGCCTAGAGAGGAGGCTGAAACGCTGGTCCAGGTAGCCTAGAGGGGAGGCTGAAACGCTGGTCCAGGTAGCTTAGAGGGGCAGGCTGAAACGCTGGTCCAGGTAGCCTAGTGGGGAGGCTGAAACGCTGGTCCAGGTAGCCTAGTGGTTAGAGGGGAGGCTGAAACGCTGGTCCAGGTAGTCTAGAGGTTAGAGGGGCGGGCTGAAACACTGGTCCAGGTAGCCTAGAGGTTAGAGGGGTGGGCTTAAACGCTGGTCCAGGTAGCCTAGAGGGGAGGCTGAAACGCTGGTCCAGGTAGCCTAGAGGGGAGGCTGAAACGCTGGTCCAGGTAGCCTAGAGAGGAGGCTGAAACACTGGTCCAGGTAGCCTAGAGGTTAGAGGGGCGGGCTGAAACACTGGTCCAGGTAGCCTAGAGGTTAGAGGGGCGGGCTGAAACGCTGGTCCAGGTAGCCTAGTGGTTAGAGGGGTGGTCTGAAACGCTGGTCCAGGTAGCCTAGAGGTTAGAGGGGTGGGCTGAAACACTGGTCCAGGTAGCCTAGATGTTAGAGGGGCGGGCTGAAACACTGGTCCAGGTAGCCTAGTGGTTAGAGGGGCGGCTGGCCACCGAAACGTTCACAGGTTGGGATCTGAGGGATTTTGACTACTAGAGGGTTGTTAGTGACAAATCCTAGCAATAAAGCATCTCCTGCTGTTGTGCCCTTGAGCAAGGCACTTGTTAACCCTTAAACTGCTCACTGGGTGCTGTACTGTGTGTGTGTGTATGTTGGATGGGTTAGGCACAGTAGAATACCTATTTTCTGGTATAGATTTATAAAGTATTCTTCTTCTTCAGGAGTAGTGTCCTGCTCTTCAACCTGGCCGTGGCTGACACCTTTTGGCTGCTGGCTCTACCCTTCCTCATCCACTACCACTTTAACGGTTTGGATTTCGTAGCATTTATTTGACTATTTAAAAAAAACACAATTCAACCACATACAGTGAGGGGGAAAAAAGTACTTGATCCCCTGCTGACTTTGTACGTTTGGAGCTCTTTCCAAACTCTCCACCATGGCCAAGACCAAAGAACTCTCCAAGGATGTCAGGGACAAAATTATAGACTGATCATTTCTTTGTCAGTGGGCAAACGTACAAAATCAGCAGGGGATCAAATACTTTTTTCCCCCCTCACTGTAGGTGATTGCCAGTCTGTTTGTGCTAGCATGCCAAGTTGCCAACTCCTTGTCACTCATTGTCATGGTTTTTGGCTTATCAATGGCAACAGTAGAGTTGGCACAAAACAGCACAAAACAGATCTGGAACTAGTCTAGATACACTGCATTTCAAATCTTTGAGGATTACCAATCAAGTTTAACAACCATTGTGGTCCTTTTTAGGTCTCCACTGGGGTCAAGGTAAGCTAAGTAAATCCATTTGCCAATATTGTCTGTTGTTTTCATTTCCTGTATAGCGTTTCTTTATGAAGCAAGGCACATTTTGTATAACTGAGTGACTATCAGAGAGTGACATGTGACAAGAGGAAAACTGCTGATGTACAAACCCCTTCGTGTATTATATTATTATTGTATATATATATTATTCTAACTCTCAACAGTTAAGGAATCTATCAGATCCGCTTCAGCCGACATCCACATAGCCTTTGTTTTGGCATCGGTATTCAGTATCGGAGGTGGAACTGTGCTAGAGTTGACAAATCCACTAGTGGCTCCTGAAATTATATACCTGAAGCAGACGCTGCCATTGGCTGGCCCATTGGCTGGCTGGCCCATTGGCTGGCTGGCCCATTGGCTGGCTGGCCCATTGGCTGGCTGGCCCATTGGCTGGCTGGCCCATTGGCTGGCTGGCCCATTGGCTGGCTGGCCCATTGGCTGGCTGGCCCATTGGCTGGCTGGCCCATTGGCTGGCTGGCCCATTGGCTGGCTGGCCCATTGGCTGCACGAAGTCACACCGCCTTGTTTACAAATTGGAACACTAGAATGTGAGGTGTAAATAGAAATCCTCATTATTTTACTGTGGATATAGATACTTTTGTACCTGTTTCCTCCAGCATCTTCACAAGGTCCTTTGCTGTTGTTCTGAGACTGATTTGCACGCGTCTCCTTCCTGAGCGGTATGGCGGCTGCATGGTCCCATGGTGTTTATACTTGCGTACTATTGTTTGTACAGATGAACGTGATACCTTCAGGCGTTTGGAAATTGCTCCCAAGGATGTACCAGACTTGTGGAGGTCTACAAAAAAAATTCTGAGGTCTTGGCTGATTTCTTTTGATTTTCCCATGATGTCAAGCAAAGAGGCACTGAGCTTGAAGGTAGGCCTTGAAATACATCCACAGGTACACCTCCAATTGACTCAGATGATGTCAATTAGACTATCAGAAGCTTCTAAAGCCATGACATCATTTTCTGGAATTTTCCAAGCTGTTTAAAGGCACAGTCAACTTAGTGTATGTAAACTTCTGACCCACTGGAATTGTGAATTATAAGTGAAAATAATCTATAAACAATTGTTGGGAGAATGACTTGTGTCATGCACAAAGTAGATATCCTAACCGACTTGCCAAAACTATAGTTTGTTAACAAGACATTTGTTGAGTGGTTGAAAAACGAGTTTTAATGACTCCAACCTAAGTGTATGTAAACTTTCGACTTCAACTGTAGATTGACAGGTGCAGCCATAGACTCTTAAAGATTTTTGCATATTTATTTTTAAATAGCCTACACTTTCTCAAGTGGGGTGGGTGTGGGTTCCTGACAATGATCAAAAGCTCACCTATTTGACAGCTCCAAGCAGTTCCACCACCGCCAACACTGCCAAAACATCCGCTATGCGGATGCCCTACCTGCCCTACCACCTAAGCAGGAACGCGGCCATCGTGATGCATGCCATGTCTGCTATCGTTTGTTAAAACTTGATCTGATTGAATCTTAGCCTAAAATTGAGACCTGACTGACTGAGTTCCACATTTTTTTTTGTTAAATTCAAAATCAAATCTCAAAAAGGATTACCTAGTTTCATACCTACGGACTGTTTGTCTAATTGTAGGTGTGTTGCTCTGCAAGACCCTGCGGCTGCTCTACCACAACTATTTCTACCTCAGCATCTTCTTCGTTTCCTGCGTTAGCATGGACCGCTATCTCGCCATCGTCCACCCGCTGCGCTCTATGGAGTTACTCGGCCGCCGGCAGACCTGTTTACTCTGTGCCGTTATCTGGGCGATTTCCATGGTGATAAGTGTCCCTGTAGCTCACATGACGTTGCTACAACATTGCCCCGGAGACGATAATCGTACCGTGTGTACCCTGTATATGTTACTGGACAACACTGAGGAGAGTCTACCCTACTCAATCTGCTGTACCTCCATCGGCTTCCTCTTCCCTCTAACCTCCATCTGTTACTGTTGCCTCCGCAGGTGGTTACCCATTACATTATTGATTGATTGGTTGATTTACTGATTGATTGATCCTGATTGATTAAATTATTGGAAACACAGCCTATAATATAGTGTTTGATTTTGACTATATTTCATTTTTTTATATATATATATATTTGTTTACTATTCCGTCAAAACAACAACTCTCCAACATGCTTTTAATTGGTCTGTTTCCGCAGCATCAGGGAGCTCCGCCTCCGCAGCCGCCGGCCACAGGTCCACTTCCACAAAAACAAGGGGCAACGTCTCCGTCTAACCCGCGTGTTGACCGCCGTGCTGACCCTCTTTGCCCTGTTCTACCTGCCCTACCACCTAAGCAGGAACGCGGCCATCGTGATGCATGCCATGTACCTGGGCAGGCCGGCGATCTGGCAGCCCGTAGACCTGGCATTCTGCCTGGAGATCTGTCTATGTAGCCTGAATACCTGCGTCAACCCGCTGTTTACTTGCTTCGTGGGACGCCAGTTTAGAAAGGAGTTCCAGGATACCTTTGGGTTCGCTTGGCTGCAGCTTTGGAAGAGTCAACGACAGCGATCAGCGGTGAATCATGTGACGTCAGTAACAGGGTTGTTTGAGAGAGAGAGGAACCAGAGGATCATGGGGCATGAGAGAGAGGGCCAAGGGTTGGCTGCTGTCACTCCACTGTGAATGCTGAAGGATCAGACCATGGTAAATGACCATCTCAATTATAACAAAATCCATTCTCTCCCCATCACCTCCCTTGATTGGAAAAGACTTGGCGGGGGTTGGGTGGGGGGTGTTCTAGGTTGTCTTTGTTGCAGCTGGACCGCACAGATAATCAGATCTCAGTCACAATGCCTGACAAAGTTTTTTACATCTTAAGAATCACAGCAACGAGCCTGTCTGTGGGTGGTTGTCTGTGTGATACAGCAACGAGCCTGTCTGTGGGTGGTTGTCTGTGTGATAACAGCAACGAGCCTGTCTGTGGGTGGTTGTCTTCCTTACTTTATTTTGTACTGAGCATGGAATTTGTATGCATGTCACTTTTAGGTAGTCCTGCGGCATGGTCCTAGGGCTCAAGTTCTCCGGGAGGGGAGAACTCTATAGAAGAAAGCCCTGCCTCCAGCTGTTTGCTTAGAAATTCTAGGGACAATAAGGAAGCCTGCGTCTTGTGACTGTAGCGTACTTGTAGGTATGTACGGCAGGACCAAATCAGAGAGATAGGTAGGGGCAAGAACCACTTTGTAAGTTAGCAGTAAAACCTTGAAATCAGCCCTAGCCTGATTAGTCTAATCTGGAAGTGACTAAAGCATGAATTCGTTTTTTCTGCATCATTTTTGGACAAGAAGTTTCAGAGTTTTGCAATGTTACGAAGATGGAAAAAAGCTGCCCTTAAAATATTCTAAAGAGAGATCGAGGTCCAGAGTAAAGCCGAGGTTCTTCACAGTTTTATTTGAGACGACTGTACAACCATCGAGATGAATTGTCAGATCCAACAGCAGATCTCTTTGTTTCTTGGGACCTATAACTAGCATCTCTGTTTTGTCCGCCATCCACTTCAATATGTCTGAAACACAGACTTCCAGGGTAGGCAATTTGGCGGGGTTCACCATGTTTTATCAAAATGTACAGCTGTGTGTCGTCCGCATAGCAGTGAAAAGTTAACATTATGTTTTCAAACGACCAAGAGGTAAAATATATAGAGAAAACAATAGTGGTCCTAAAACAGAACCTTGAGGAACACCGAAGCTTACAATTGATTTGTCTGAGGATAAACCATCCACAGAGACAAACTGATATCTTTACGACAGATAAGATCTAAACCAGGCAAGAACTTATCCGTGTAGACCAATTAGGGTTTCCAATCTCTCCAAAAAGAATGTGGTGATCGATGGTGAGGGAAAAAAAGAAACACGCACACTGCTCTTACGTAACGGCCTCAAGACCTTCGTCAGAGTGTTTTTAATTTGCAGCCTTATGTAGACATAGCATCCAATGGGGTTGGAGTATAAGGAAAACAGATGTTACCAAATATAACAATGTGCATTTCAAGTATTTTAATAACTCTAATAAAGTGTGTACATAAAACGTATAAAACAAGACTGTGAAACAACAATGAGGACATCAACCAAGTACGTTTTCATAAAATCACTAAGTACAGATTAATCTGGAGTGGCGCCACTAACTCAAAATCAAATCAAATTTGACTGGTTAGCAGATGTTAATGCGAGTGTAGCGAAATGCTTGTGCTTCTAGTTCAGACGGTGCAGCAATATCTAACAAGTAATCTAACAATTCCACAACAACTACCTAATACACACAAATCTAAGTAAAGGAATGGAATAAGAATGTATATATATAAATATATGGATGAGCAATGACAGAGCAGCATAGGCAAGATGCAATAGATGGTATAAAATACAGTACTGTATATACACATTTGAGATGAGCAATGCAAGATATGTAAACATTATTAAAGAAGCCAATGATTTCATTGTCTGTATATAGACAGCAGGTTTGCTGTGTTAGTGATGGCTGTTTAACAGTCTGATGGCCTTGAGATAGAAGCTGTTTTTCAGTCTCTCTGTCCCAGCTTTGATGCACCTTTACTGACCTCACTTTCTGGATGATAGCGGGGTGAACAGGCAGTGGCTCGGGTGGTTATTGTCCTTGATTATCTTTTTGGCCTTCCTGTGACATCGGGTGCTGTAGGTGTCCTGGAGGGCAGATAGTTTGCCCCTGGTGATGCAGACCGCACCACCGTCTGGAGAGCCTTGGATTGAGGGCGGCGCAGTTGCCATACCAGGCGGTGATACAGCCCGACAGGATGCTCTCAATTGTGCATCTGTAAAAGTTTGTGAGGGTTTTAGGTGACAAGCCAAATTTCTTCAGCCTCCTGAGGTTGGAGAGGTGCTGTTGCACCGTCTTCACTACACTGTCTGTGTGGGTGGACCATTTCAGTTTGTCCATGATGTGTACACCGAGGAACTTAAAACTTACCACCTTCTCCATTGCTGTTCCGTCAATGTGGATGGGGGGGTACTCCCTCTGCTGTTTCCTCAAGTCCACGATCATCTCCTTTGTTTTGTTGACGTTGAGTGAGAGGTTATTTTCCTGACACCACACTCCGAGTGCCCTCATCTCCTCCCTGTAGGCTGTCACTTCGTTGTTGGTAATCGAGCCTACTACTGTTGTGTTGTCTGCAAACTTGATGATTGAGTTGGAGGTGTGCATGGCCACGCAGTCATGGGTGAACAGGGAGTACAGGAGAGGGCTGAGAACGCACCCTTGTGGGGCCCCAGTGTTGAAGATCAGCGAAGTGGCGATGTTGTTTCCTACCTTCCCCACCTGGGTGCGGCCTTTCAGGAAGTCCAGGACCCAATTGCACAGGGCGGGGTTCAGACCCAGGGCCTCAAGCTTAATGGTGGGTACTATTGAGTTGAATGCTGAGCTATTGTCAATGAACAGCATTCTTACATAGGTATTCCTCTTGTCCAGATGGGAAAGGGCAGTGTGCAGTGTGATGGCGATTGCATCGTCTGTGGACCTATTGGTGCGGTAAGCAAATTGAAGTGGGTCTAGAGTGACAGTGATATGATCCTTGACTAGTCTCTCAAAGCACTTCATGATGACAGAAGTGAGTGCTACGGGGCGATAGTCATTTAGTTCAGTTACCTTTGGCTTTTTTGGTTACAGGAACAATGG
The DNA here is from genome assembly GCF_901001165.1 of Salmo trutta. Taxonomy (NCBI): domain Eukaryota; kingdom Metazoa; phylum Chordata; class Actinopteri; order Salmoniformes; family Salmonidae; genus Salmo; species Salmo trutta. The sequence goes on along the minus strand of NC_042963.1, from coordinate 56,457,963 downwards.
TGGCCATCTTGAAGAATGTGGGGACAGCAGACTGGGATAGAGAGAGATTGAATATGTCCGTAAGCACACCAGCCAGCTGGTTTGCGCATGCTCTGAGGACGCAGCTAGGGATGCCGTCTGGGCCGGCAGCTTTGCGAGAGTTAATACCTTTAAATGTCTTACTAACATCAGCCACAGAGAAGGAGAGCCCACAGTCCTTGGTAGCAGGCTGCTTCGGTGGCACTGTATTATCCTCAGAGTGGGCAAAGAAGATGTTTAGTTTGTCTGGAAGCAAGACGTCGGTGTCCGTGACATGGCTGGTTTTCCTTTTGTAGTCCGTTATTGTCTGTAGACCCTGCCACCTACGGCTCGTGTCTGAGCCGTTGAATTGCGACTCCCCTGTGTCTCTATACTGACATTTCGCTTGTTTGATTGCCTTGCGGAGGGAATAACTACACTGTTTGTATTCTGCCATATTCCCAGTCACCTTTCCATGGTTAAATGCAGTGGTTCGCGCTTTCAGTTTTGTGCGAATGCTACCATCTATCCACGGTTTCTGGTTAAGGAAGGTTTTAATAGTCACAGTGGGTACAACATCTCCTATCCACTTCCTTATAAACTCACTCACCGAGTCAGCGTATACATCAATGTTATTGTCTGAGGCTACCCGGAACATATCCCAGTCCACATGATCTAAACAATCTTGAAGCGTGGATTCTGATTGGTCAGACCAGCATTAAATAGTCCTTATCACAGGTACATCCTGTTTGAGTTTCTGCCTATAGGACGGGAGAAGCAAAATGGAGTCGTGGTCAGATTTGTCCAAAGGAGCGCGGGAGAGGGCCTTGTGTGCATCGCGGACGAGTGCTACAGTCAATATGCTGATAGAATTTAGGTAACTTTGTTCTCAAATTTGCTTTGTTGAAATCCCCAGCTACAATAAATGCAGCCTCAGGATATGTGGTTTCCAGTTTGCATAAAGTCCAGTGAAGTTCCTTGAGGGCCGTCGTGGTATCGGCTTGAGGGGGAATATACACGGCTGTGATAATAACCGAGGAGAATTAAATAAACTAAATAACTTAAATAAATGAAATAACAAATTTGTTTACATCCCTGTTAGTGAGCATTTTATCCTTTGTCAAGATAATCCATCCACCTGAGAGTACACTAGCATATCAGGAAGCTGATTAAACAGCATGATCATTACACAGGTGCATCTTGTGCTGGGGACCATAAAAGGCCATTCTAAAATGTGCAGTTTTGTCACACAACACAATGTCACAGATGTCTCATGTTTTGAGGGAGAGTGAAATTGGAATGCTGAATGTAGGAATGTCTACCAGAGCTGTTGCCAGAGAATTGAATGTTCATTTCTCTACCATCTATGTTGTTTTAGAGAATTTGGCAGTCCGACCAACAGGCCTCACAACCACAGACCACGTGGGACCACGCCAACCCAGGACTTCCACATCCGGCTTTTTCACCTGAGGGATCGTCAGAAGGGATGGGAGGTGCTGAGGAGTATTTCTGTCTGTAATAAAGCCCTATTGTGGGGAAAACCCATTCTGATTGGCTATGCCCTCCCAGGCCCCACCCATAGCTGCGCCCCTACCCAGTCATGTGAAATCTATAGATGAAGGACTAAATTATTTATTTCAATTGACTGATTTCCTTATATGAACTGTAAATCAGCTAAATGTTGCATGTTGCATTTATATTCATGTTTAGTGTACTACCAGCAAGGGAAGGCAACTTCCTTGTTTTCACAAAATGAAAAAAATGAAAAACTAAAACCTTTACTATCACCCTCTTGTGGATGGGAGTGGGACCGGCGAGGATATCACGTTACCAAAAGGTGTCCACTACTCCAAAAAATCAAATTCCACCCACTTGCACGGACGCACATAGATCAATGGAGTGAAGCTTGTAGTAACCTTTACCAAAGATGATGGATATACTGACAAGATACACGTCTCTCCACCGTAACAATGGGAGTCGTTGTCCACAAAGCAGTATGGTGGGCTGGTCTTTCCCCCCGCTTATCCTTTTTTTGGATTGGTGGATACATCTCATGATTGTTGACGTCAACCGCCTGTATTCAATGGAGAGAGACGCTAAATGCTACCAGCCTCATTGCCATGAATTCGCAGAGTCTTCTGGAGACAACTGTGCTTAAATTTATTTTCCATGTCTTACTTTCGGTTTTGTACACCAGCTTCAAACTGCTGAAAATACAATATTTTGTGTTTTGATAAGTATATTTCACAGCAGTTAAGATGATTCTCTCCACTAGACTTGCTTGTTTTGTCACATAAACTGAAATGAGGCAAACTATTAGAATTTTAGCAACCAGGAAATGGAATGTGATTTCTGCATAGTGAATCTTTATCGCATCTAGTTCAAATCCCTGAGCTGACAAGGTAAAAATCTGACGTTCTGCCCCCTGAACAAGGCAGTTAACTCACTGTTCCTAGGCTGTCATTATAAATAAGAATTTGTTCTTAACTGACTTGCCTAGTTAAATAAAAGGTTAAATTTAAAAAAAATGTAACAAATAAAATAAGCATACCAAAATGTATATTCCATCAAATAAACCTCATGTAGCAAATAAGCCATTCATTTTTTTTGATGACCAAATTCGACACTCATTGACCTCCATACAAAAACTCCTTGCTTGGAAGGAGACAGATTTTCCGCCGAGTTGGGCCTCTCTCTTCCTCTTCCTCCCTGCATTTACTCACAAAGAGCATTTTCGATTTGGGATGTTAAACTACTTGGTTTCATGTGATCCAGTTATTCATCTTCAACCTTTTGTCACATAAAACTTCCTTAAACTCAAAATAAATCTTCCAAATCTCTTGACAAATGAGATACACAAAGCCGTGTGGCCAACAATAACGATGCACTGAATCAGCCTTTAATAAATACACAGATAGCCTTGAATCATGCCATTCGCCAGCCACATTAAACCAAACCCAGTATTAAAACTTCCCTGAGAGTCTGAATTTACAAGAGAAATAGAGTAAAAATGAAACAGACAGTAAAATAGCACATGGTTAGACCAAAGACTATCATATTATGGATACATTTGAAACTTTATCAAGAGGGTGGTTATTATTATTATTTATTTTTTTACCAGTTTACTGGTATTTGTACAAAATTGTATTGAATGGATGTACATTGCATATGGCAAAGAAATATTTATCAGACTACTTGTTTTGTGACTGAAACCATACCATATCAGATTGGTCGCCTAATTCTGCAATCTAATTGTTTTTTTCTCAGCTCATTTAATACACCTGGCATTGGATGCCTAAACCTCGATTTTCTTCCGAGAAAGAGGCACATAATTCGGATTAACATCTTGACAAATATGTTAAACAATATTCTTCACTTGAATTCGTTATCATAATAATTATAGAATTCGAGCAGATAAGAATTTGGAATAATGGAATCCGAACCGAACCAGTTAAACAGCGGGCTTTCCCGCCCAGTAAAGAAGGGCTTTCCCGCCCAGTAAAGAAGGGCTTTCCCGCCCAGTAAAGAAGGGCTTTCCCACCCAGTAAAGAAGGGCTTTCCCGCCCAGTAAAGAAGGGCTTTCCCACCCAGTAAAGAAGGGCTTTCCCACCCAGTAAAGAAGGGCTTTCCCGCCCAGTAAAGAAGGGCTTTCCCACCCAGTAAAGAAGGGCTTTCCCGCCCAGTAAAGAAGGGATGAAGAATTTGGCAGGAAAGACCTCCTGACATCTATACAGTTAAGTAGCTTGAACCCTCCCCCTTTCTCTCTGTCTGTTTTTCACCTTGGCTTACGCTTCAAAAAGGAATCAATACCTTGGGTTAGGCTTCAAAAAGGAATCAATACCATGGGTTAAGCTTCAAAAAGGAATCAATACCTTGGGTTAAGCTTCAAAAAGGAATCAATACCTTGGGTTAGGCTTCAAAAAGGAATCAATACCTTGGGTTAGGCTTCAAAAAGGAATCAATACCTTGGGTTAGGCTTCAAAAAGGAATCAATACCTTGGGTTAGGCTTCAAAAAGGAATCAATACCATGGGTTAGGCTTCAAAAAGGAATCAATACCTTGGGTTAAGCTTCAAAAAGGAATCAATACCTTGGGTTAAGCTTCAAAACGGAATCAATACCTTGGGTTAAGCTTCAAAAAGGAATCAATACCTTGGGTTAAGCTTCAAAAAGGAATCAATACCTTGGGTTAGGCTTCAAAAAGGAATCAATGGGGAATTTAAAATGTTAAGCTCTAGGCTATATCCATATCAAATGCAAATGTAAATTGCCTCCTGTCTCATGCAGGCACTGAGAAAAAAAATCTCACTTCCACTAAAAAAAAACCATCAGAAAAAAAATCTCACTTGTAAATTGGTTTCTATTTTTAATTAAATTCAAAATAGAAAAACACAGGTCAGGAAGTGGAAAAATCACAATTATGTCAGATAAGGATCAGTTATTTTCCAGGATAGTGACCCCCCTCCTCCTTCAAGGGCATGTTTAATTATTAATGCAACAGAACGATATCTGTTCATCAGTAATACACTTTATTCAGTGCTGTAATTTTTTTTACCTTTATTTTAACTAGGCAAGTCAGTTAAGAACAAATTCTTGTTTACACAGCCTAGGAACAGTGCCTTGTTCAGGGGCAGAACGACATATTTTAACCTTGTCAGCTCGGGGATTCGATCTAGCAACCTTTCAGTTACTAGTCCAACGCTCTAACCACTAGGCTACCTGCCTCTAACCACTAGGCTACCTGCCTCTAACCACTAGGCTACCTGCCTCTCTTTTGGACTCAAGGAGGATTTTGTGGGATTGTAGGCTACTCCATTGATTAAAATACTAATATGATGATTACATGTCTTGTTTAAAAATTTATAGTTCGATCGAATAATTTAGAATAGCAAAACATATAACAATTTAAAGTTGGCTGGGTTTCAACTCATGTCTTTCCAAAAGCATAATTTAGGGTAATTAATGTCGTTGTAGGTGACTGAAAAGAGCATGTTTTCCACCTTAATTTTTTTTTTTAAATCATGATTGATTGGAATTAAAACACATACAATTTCATACCTAATCAAAGTGTATTATAATGGATTTTATCAGCAAATTAAACACATTTTTTCTGTCGATATGAAGTCAGAGATATTCTATTCGTTCCAGTGTTTCTATTCCCAGCGGTTGCAGGTATGAACCGTTCCACTGAATAGTAATGCAGGTCAACGTCACACGCCACGCTACAATTTGAAGACGTGTGGTTTTCCAATCCTATTTTATCTCATCACATCTATAGAATTTATCTGAATTATTTTGGGGTAAATCTTACGTTTTTTTTTATTTAATTTTTTTAATCGGATAAAGTTCAAAACACCTTACTACATGAGCTCTCAGTATACCAACACAGAGAGTCTAAATGTAAATTCCGTGCTGCCTGTGTGCTGCTGCGGTGTGGTGTCCAGGTCATTTTAATGGTCTTCGTTTAGACGAGATGTCTCTCAGAACAAGATGGAAAATTAAACACGGAACGGAAACTGGAACGGTTAAAGGTTCCAAATAGTCCTAATATCAGAACTCTCCCTTTGATTTACACTATCTTTGATGTGCACTGTATTATACTGATGCTATAATGTTTATTCTACTGAGCCGTTTACTTTATGTTCGTATTTTTATATTTTATTATTTCTTATTGTTGTTGCATTGTCGAGAACGAACCTGCAAGTAAGCATTTCATTGGACGGTTTATACTTGTGTATCCTGTAGGCTACATAAGACTAATAAAACTTGAAACTTCGGTGTAAAATTACTAAAATTAGGTTTATATTCTAGGCTATTTTAAATTATGTTTATTCATATTTGAAGGACGAGTAATCCCTATTTAGATTTTTTTTTTTAAATGGACAAAAACAGAAGGCAATTCAGTCTATAAAAAATACCAATCAATTATGTTTAAGAATTGCTTCAAACGTTCAATATAGGTGATTACATTCCACGTATTACACTGTATTACAACGAAATGTCCCTCCTTTGTTACCATAGCCATCTCTTCTTAATTGGCTTAGCATATAGAACTGTATTTTCAATTTAAAAGCCTAACTGTTTCCCATGTAATGTTTAAATATACCTAATCATTGCAAGAATAGTCAAATGTTAAAATATATATTTGTTAAAGGAAATATAGGATGTTATTAATAGGCCAACGGGTGCTTGTTTGATCTAAAGGTTGGTGGAGAAGCTTCAGAAGATGAGATGATCGAGTTAACGGAGGACGGACGGCCTTCGGAGCAGCATGAGAAGAAACCGCCTTTATGTGACTGCACGGTGCTTCGGCCTCCCGCGGCGGTACATCCTCGCCGTCATGAGCGGCCTCGGCTTCTGCATCTCCTCCGGCATCCGGTGTAACTTGTGCGTGGCTATCGTGTGCATGGTCAATAAAACAGCACTATCCACATGGACGGCAAGATCATCATCACAGAGACATAGCAAAGCACGATGTTAAATGAATAAATCATCCAACAAACAGACACCATAGCCTACGTAAGCCCTTTACAGTCATCAATCTTTTTATAAATGTAAAGGCATAATGTTTTTTAGGCAAACTTACATTCTCAAATTATTAATATCTGCTTTGGTGTTTTCTTCCGCCCATTTCAGTTCGCCTATTAAATATTAAGCAAAATTATGGTTGAGAATGTAATCGATATTTATTGATTATTTACCCAAGATGCCAAAGCTCAGTCTGCTTCTTTAGTTAACCATCCAATATCCCCTTAGCCTGATGTGGAATTGAGGAAATAAAACGAGAGTATTATCTGCTGTTGATTAATAAAAAATAAAAAAAAAGGAACACAATTAAGACATTGTTATGCATATGGCATCATTACAAATAGATAAATCATGTGGTGGTTTTTGGCGGGTGTTTTTATTGGGTTATTGTTTGGTTTTGGGAAGAAAGCGGAAGTTCAGCTGGGATTCAGAGACGGTGGTGATGATCCACGATTCATTCTTCTGGGGCTATATCATCACACAAATACCTGGAGGGTGAATATTGCTCACGACTAGCCGCAAACAGGTAAATATCACCTGCAGAATATTAAACAGATATTATAAACTGGGTGGTTTGAGCCCTGAATGCTGATTGGATGACTGCCGTGGTATATCAGACCATGACATAACATTTATTTTCACTGCTCTAATTACGTTGGTAACCAGTTTTATAATAGCAACAAGGCACCTCGGGGGTTTGTGATATATTGCCAATATACAACGACTAAGGGCTGTGTTTCCAGCACTGCACATTGGGTCGTGCTTAAGAACAGCCCTTAGCCGTGCTATATTGTGTATACTTAACCGTCGTATACTGTGGCTCAGTTGTTAGAGCATGGTGAGTGCAACGCCAGGGTTGTGGGTTCGATTCCCACAGGGGCCAGTGTAGTAGAGTGATGTTGTTCCCCTAGATTATGCACCAAGTTGCACGCAAGGACAGTTCAAGTAGGCCAGGGCAAGAGGGGATGTTAATAAGTTAATAACAATAATAATAATTCAATGTGTTTTCTTTATTTAATTACAGCAGCATAGTTAATGTTATTTTTCGGTGTACAAACATTTTTTGATATCTATATTGTAAATGCACCTAATTGTAAAAGTTTGTATATTTTGGTTTGGTCCATCGCGGGTTATCCGTACTTACGGACCCTTTTATCGTTCTCTTTTGCCGGACCTTCAGCTAGCAAGGTGCCCGAGAGCTGTGACTGCACCGAGGGCTAACATATTGTGTGTTGTCTCTTCGTGTGCAGGTCGAATAAACATGATTCAACCATCACAATTCCAGTTGTGGCAGTGTCCTAAATAAAAGTACACAACGCAGAACGAACCACGCTACACCAGTACACAAAATGTTTTAAACAAATACAAAAAAATAAAAAATGCTTGAAATGAAATGTATGCATTCACTACTGTAAGTTGCTCTGGATAAGAGTGTCTGCTAAATGACTAAAATGTAAATATTGGCCATATTCCACACCTCCTCGGGCCTTATTGCTTAAGTATAACATGTATCTGTTATCATATATACTTAGGCTACTAAAGTTCCTTCTGAGAAAAATAAGTAGGCCTAATAAAGTTATTTTTATTTTCAGTTATATTCTATAGCCTACTGTAGTGAAGCTCTATTCCATTCAACTAGCCTACTGTAGTGAAGCTCTATTCCATTCAACTAGCCTACTGTAGTGAAGCTCTATTCCATTCAACTAGCCTACTGTAGTGAAGCTCTATTCTATTCAACTAGCCTACTGTAGTGAAGCTCTATTCTATTCAACTAGCCTACTGTAGTGAAGCTCTATTCCATTCAACTAGCCTACTGTAGTGAAGCTCTATTCCATTCAACTAGCCTACTGTAGTGAAGCTCTATTCTATTCAACTAGCCTACTGTAGTGATATTATCTACCTGTGAGATGTCTCTGACCACAGAACAACGTTTCAGTTTGAAGCAGACACTAACTAAAGCTAGATGAATGTGAGACCGGTGGGTTTAGCATGTCGAGCGAGATGTGTCCTGTGGACCTTTCTCATGTTATTGATGAGTATCAAGGCAGCAGAGATGTGTCCTGTGGACCTTTTTCATGTTATTGATGAGTATCAAGGCAGCAGAGATGTGTCCTGTGGACCTTTTTCATGTTATTGATGAGTATCAAGGAAGCAGAGATGTGTCCTGTGGACCTTTTTCATGTTATTGATGAGTATCAAGGCAGCAGAGATGTGTCCTGTGGACCTTTCTCATGTTATTGATGAGTATCAAGGCAGCAGAGATGTGTCCTGTGGACCTTTCTCGTGTTATTGATGAGTATCAAGGCAGCAGAGATGTGTCCTGTGGACCTTTCTCATGTTATTGATGAGCATCAAGGTAGCAGAGATGTGTCCTGTGGACCTTTCTCATGTTATTGATGAGTATCAAGGCAGCAGAGATGTGTCCTGTGGACCTTTCTCGTGTTATTGATGAGTATCAAGGCAGCAGAGATGTGTCCTGTGGACCTTTCCCGTGTTATTGATGAGTATCAAGGCAGCAGAGATGTGTCCTGTGGACCT